>NW_026057576.1:1985902-2106688 GCF_023721935.1 Panthera uncia | reverse complement strand
GGGTGCAAGCCGTGCTCCTTTGCACGGTGCACGAGACCCTTCGTGACCTAACATCTTAGCAGCGTCATCTCCGCTGCTTCTTCCTGGCCCTCGATAGCCAAGTCCTATCTCGCGCTGACTATACCTTGCTGCGGTCACGTCTTCATGCTTTCTGCATGCTGCGCCTGTTCCCGAGATTCTCTTCCCCTCCTTGTTTTCCCGCAAGATTCCTGTTTATCTCTCAGAACCCAGCCCGGACCCCACTTCCTCCAAGACACTTACATTGGCAGTTCCCGCTCCCTCCTGAGGGAGCTTTTATCGTACCTGGCACTTACGCTGATTTGTAATTTGTACTTCTCTGTTGGCATGGCTGACCTTCCAACGTGACCTTCCATGGTCCATGGCATGGCTGACCTTCCAGCCATGACTGGACTGTAGAAATGGACTTTGGAGGCAAGGGCCACGTTGTTACCCATCTGTGGATTCCTGTTACCTGGAACAGTGCCAGGTTCTTAACTGGTATTTAATGTGTATTTAAATGGAACCATCTGAACACTGAATTTAAGATACTGGCGTTTTATAGTTTGAATGATACTCATAGCTTTTAATGAAAACCAGATACATAATAATAATTTCAGAACTCGAACCCATTAACATTTTTTTTGTTCCATACCTCACCTAAAATTCTGGTGTCTCGTGAGATTTTCATTTCGTGTAAGTTTTTCATAGTTTGTAACAGTAGTCCTTAAGGCAGAGTGATGATGTTGAGGCCTGGCTAGAAATAGGACGGTCCAGGGAAATCTGTTCACGTTTTACAAAGAATGTCTCCTTTCCAAATACATATTTATCCTCATACCATATGGTTCTTATACTTTACTGTGAATGCGACAGGGGCACATCATGTCAGGAAAGAACTTTTAATTCAAACAAGTTACCAGTTATAATTCTCTTAAAAGAGAATGGGCCATTTTGCAAAGCAGGGAAGTACTTCGTTATCTGATTCAAGAGGGACTGGACCTCAGAAACGTTGTCTGAAGATTCCTACCTGCCCGGGAGGTTAGATGAGTGACCTCCACCGTCTCAGGTTAAGATTATGGGAATCTTTTCTGACTGCTTTCTGTCCTTTTTATTTGTCTGCATTACTCCTTACAAATCATTTGGGGATTTCTTGTGCCATCAAGATTTGAGTGTGAGAACCAGGTGAGGTAATCTAAATAGACTTCCACATCCTGAACTGTGGTGTCTGGTCAGGTTAGAGTAATAGTCTGCAAAAATCAAGAACATTTATTTTACGTTAGCAGTATGGAGGGACGCATGCTGGAGTAAAACTCAAAAGACTTGTGTCTGAATGTCAGCTCTGTCGGCAAATGCGCAGTCTTAGAAAGTTCCTCAACCCAGAGCTCCTTCTGACATGCCAAACTGTTGCCTTGTTTGTAACAGGAGAGACTGAACTGCTAAGCTATACTGTTATTATGGATGATGGGGCACCAGGAGTATGAAAGTTTTGTAGTGAGTTAGCAGGTGGATGAAAATACTTGAATGGAAAGAGATGAAACTCCATTCAAGCAAAACCCTGTAAGTAAAAATTGAGAAACAGAGCAAGTCTCAAGCCATTTTTAGTTTAAAAAGAAATTCTGTGAAATAAAGAGAGAGAAACTGGAAGCATCTATCTGCCTGAAATTATAGAGGCATAAGACTCAGGGTCCTTGAGATGCTGGGATGACCACGACCTGACAAGAAGAGCAGCTCTGGACAGTCCTTTGTGGGGAAGGTGCTGTTCAAGGAAACGAACTGCAAGCTGGCCACACTGTGGGATTAATTTAGACGTGAGAGATGGAAACTAGAAATAACTCCATAAAGGAATCGCTCTTGGAGAAAAGGAGACTATGCCTGCCTTGACAATCCTTAGTCATTTTGCAGAAAGTATTCCTGTTGGTTAGCGTTTTCAAAGCTAAAACAAAGTAGTAAAAGAATGGCTTGTCCTCACTGAGATATTTGGCCAGAAAATAGTTGGACCCCATGCCCGCAATTTAACCTGTTACCCAAAGCAAGTGAATCTTTGGGCATCCTTCCAGAAATTAAAAATTTCTTGACACTAATTTTCAAACACCAAAGTTTTTCTAATAGAAACTGTATACTTAACCCTTTTTGGTTGGGAGGTATTTAGTTTTGTCTGTAGAAAGCAAAGATACACAATTTTCTAGTTCATATTCTTTCCCATCATTAGAATAGAGGGCAGATATTTTTTAATCTGTCAAAGGTATGTAGTTTTGTTAAAATGTACTTGATTTAGCCTCTTAAATCTGAAAACAAATTTTGCCTTCATGGAAGAAAATGTTTTTTGTTTGTTCTGGATAAAACTTTCTTTTTCTGAGTGTGATATAGTTCATGATCATGGGATTAAAAAGAATTAATAGTTATTTCTCCTTTTATAGTTCTATTTGTCCAATTCTGAAAAGGAACGTTATGAAAAGGAATTCAGCCAAGAAAGACAACAAGAAATTTTGAGAAGAGCGGCAAGGGACTTACCTATCTACACCACATCAGCTTCAAGGAGTAAGAAAAACCAGTCTTAAGTTTTCCTTTCCGTAGAATTTTTAAAATATAATTAACCCTGCCAAGATATGTCTGCATGATTTGACTATTAAATGGATATTGTGATTGCTGCAGATAATGTCTTCAAGAACAAGATTTTCCCGTGTTCTGTATCTTCTGTGGTATTTCAGAGATATGTCCATATGTTGATAATTGATTTTTTTTTAATTTTTATTTATTTTTGAGACAGAGAAAGACAGAGCATGAATGGGGGAGGGTCAGAGAGAGGGAGACACAGAATCTGAAGCAGGCTCCAGGCTCCGAGCTGTCAGCACAGAGCCCGACGCGGGGCTTGAACTCACGGACCGCGAGATCATGACCTGAGCCGAAGTCGGACGCTCAACCGACTGAGCCACCCAAGTGCCCTGATAATTGATTTTTTAACGGGCTCACTATGAGTCTCTGTGCATTTTTTTTCCAACTCAACATCATGGCTAAAAATTTCATTTGTTATTCTTAGTGAACCATCTTTTGGAAATTCTGGTTTGAATTTGAATATCGTGTGTCATCACAAGAGTAATTTTTTTTTAATCAAGAATGCACGAACTTAGAATGGATAGGAATAAAAGACACAAAGGGGAGGAAGCCTGTTCCAGTTTTTTTTTTTTTTTTAATGTTTGTGTATTTTTGAGGCTGGGGGAGGGGTAGAGAGCGAGAAAGAGGATCCGAAGTGGGTTCTGCGCTGACAGCAGTGAACCCAGGGTGGGGCTCAAACTCACTATGAGTTCGACCTGAGCCAAAGTTGGGCGCTCAACCGACTGAGCCACCCGGGTGCTCTCTGTTCAGTTTTTAAAACTACTATTCAGAGAGCCAGAATTTGAACTCAGGGTAGTCTGGTTCCAAAGCCACTGGTATTTCCGCTGTCCCGCTTCCTGCACTGAGGTGGGTGACTGCTCCAGCACCTTCCTTTTCTCAGGTGGGAGTCTTACGACAGGGATGAATTTCTGAGTGACCAGTGTGGTCACTTCAATATAGGAAATTGTTTTACGTTATGTATTACATACCTCCTGAGTTTGTTCAAATAGCAGATACTGTAATGGCTGACAGTTATTCAGTTCTGAGTGCTTTACACACACTCATTTAAACTTCACAACAGCCCTGTGCGGTAGACACTGTTGTCTTCATTTTACAGGCGAGGAGACTGAGACACAGAGAGGTTGATAACTTGTTCAAGGTCAGACAGAGACTATGTGAAAAATTGGAATAAAATCGAGGTGCTGTGGCCCTAGAACCCACTATGCTGCTGAACTCCGCGGGGAAGCAAAAGGAACTTTACTTTCGTATAGTCACATATAAGTTGTGACTAAGGAAGTACAAAGTTTGTACCAGATTTTAGGAGGGGGTATTTGATTTTTAAATTTTTCGTGCGTTTAATACTATTCATTTTGCATGACTAATACATTGCCATACATAACGAAAACGTGAATATCAGATCAGACCCCAGCTTTTCTATTACTAGTGTAGTGAGAGTCACTAGCTTTGTAAGTGCTTGTGTCCTTATTTTAAAACAAGGCTAAACATATCTCCGTCTTTGGGTTAGTGGAAATATTAAGTGAGATACGTAAATGAGATGTGCATTTAGTGTAGATCTTGGTATGTAATTATAAATTTTCAGTAAATGATAGCTAATATAAAATAATCCTTTTTCTATTCAGTCATGAAAAGTGTGGTTTACAATAATTATTTGCTCTTCTAGTTCTGTAGATTAGACATTCTTAACCTAAAATCCAAGATTTTGAAGAATTTATGAATCCTGAGATAATATGCAAAGTTGTGGGTACGTGTAGCTTTCAGAGTAGCCCATTCATAGCAAGATCATCTGATTTTCAGAGCAGTACATGTGTCCTGAAGAGTTAATAGCCACTGATGTAAAATCTTTACACTTTAAGCTTTATTATTTTTCATTAATTATAATGACTTTCCTCTAATCTGAATAAAATCCTTCATCTATTCAGTCTTACACACTTTGCTGGTGATTATTTAATCCTCGGGACAACCCTGAGGTAGGTGATGCACTTGTCCTCATTTTAGAGATGAGGACATGAGGCACAATGAGGGGTCCAAAGTCCCCGAGTGATAAGGTCTGAGATTTACAGCTTCTTACCTTCTGACGACAGGCAGAGTCCTGGCTCTGGAGCACTGTTTCATACTGCACTTCAGCTGCTTAGAATTCCAAACTTTGGGGACTTTAATTCTTTTTTCTTGTTGTAGAAGTCAAATCTATTCATTCTTTAAAAAACAAAATTACAGAAACACGTATTATAGGAAGTGGACCTTTCATAGACCAGAGACGAATGAAAGTGACAGAGCTGCCTCCACAGGAAGGATCTCCGGGGGCAGAAGGGAAGCTTGTCACTCACTTCCTCTTCGGTCTTTTTGAACCATGTGGACATATTATTATCTATCCATCAAACAAACAAAATTTAGTCTCCACAGGGTGGATCCAACCAACGTCTCTCTCCCTTTGTCCCACAATGTTTCCCTGCATCAACTCTGTGCTGAAGCACTCTGTCTTTCCCCACCTTTTTGAAATGTCTTTTCCTCTGCCTAGAATGATTATTTTTTCGTCTTTAAATCCAGTGTAAGTTTTAATGTCTACTTTTCACCCAGTTCTATTCACTTGAACAAGAAGTAATTTTTAAAAGTGCTTGGAACTTCTCAAATTCTTACCTTGTCGATCACAAATCACAGCCTCATAGTCATTTCTGTTTATCTCACCTCCTCGACCTGATTCTAAGAGTCTGGCAGTCAGGAGTTTCTCCCGTGGTCCCTAACGAAGTGTCTCATTAATAGGCCCTCGGTAGGTGTTTGTCGAATGAATCTGTCCCTCCTCCGGGGCCGCTCCTGCGCTCCCTGCACATCACTCTCGTGCGGGGGCCTTGCCGACCTTCTCTGTGTCATCCCAGTCCTAGTGTCGCACCGTTTGTGCACTTGGGAATCTAACTAGCCTTCTCTCCATGATTTTTCCCATCATAGTCCGAATTTCTATTTTATCAGGAATTGTAATCATATATTTACCAGAAATAATTTTTATTATCCTATGAATAACACCTGCTTTATTGAGAATCTGATATGTTGTAGAAGATTTTGTATTTACTCTGCACGGCAATCCCTTACACGTGGTATTATTTGCACTTACACAGGAGGAAACTGAGGCCGTAGAAAGTGAGTTACTGACCCAGGGTCACGCGGTTGGCGGGAGAACTGGCATCTCACCTGACTGGTGACAGAGTCCCTGCTGCTCCCAGCACAGTGCACTGTCACCACACCCTTACAGGCCGGCTTTTCCAGAGCTTATCAGTTTCCTCTTGGTGTCTGTGTTCCTGTCCTTTTTGTTCTTAATGTTGATTTTATTTATTTCGAGAGAGAAGAGGGCGGTAGAGGGGCAGAGACGGAGAGAAAGAATCCCAAGTAGGCTTTGCACTGTCAGCATAGGGCCTGACGTGGGGCTTAACTTCATGAACCGTGAGATCATGACCTGAGCTGAAATCAAGAGCCAGACATTTAACCAACTGAGCCACGTAGGCACCCCTCGTCCTTTCTTATATTTGCATGGAGATTGCTGACCTTTTTCTTCTCTTCTCCCCCAGTTTTCTCCTAAAACTCTTGCTTCTCCACTTAATAAATTACAACTAACTTCTTCCTTCTGCTTTCAGGTATGCGTCAAAGTATGTCTCTCTTAAAAACAACAACAAAAATTTCAGGGCACCTGGGTGGCTCAGTCGGTTAAGCATCCAGCTACTGACTTCGGCTCAGGTCCCGGCCTCACAGTTCGTGGGTTCAAGCCCTGCATCAGGCTCTGTGATGACAGCGAGGAGGCTGCTTGGGATTCTGTCCCCGCTCCCCGCTCCCCGCCCCTCTCTCTGCCCCTCCCCCACTCACATACTCTCTCTCTCAAAATAAATAAACTTAAAACAACAGTCACAACAAAAATTTGGTTCTGTTGATATTCTAACCACTATTATATTTTGAGTTAGATCCTCTGGTAAGCTGTCTGTACCCAGGGCCTGTGCTCCTTCCCACGTGATTCCAGACAGCTGGCCTCCATTCTCCCTACTTGAGCTCAGTGGCTTTTGCCCTCTGACTTCTTGAGAAGCTTTCTTCTTTTTGCTTTTCTAGTATAGTTCTGTTCTGCATCCTTGAATGATTATTCATCCTCCTAAATTTTTTTCTTTTTTTTAAATTTAATTTAATTTAATTTTTTTTCTTTTTTTTTTGTTTTTCTTTTTGGAGAGAGAGAGAGAATGGGAATCTTAAGCAGGCTCCATTCTCAGTGCAGAGTCCCATACGAGGTTTGATCCCACGACCCTGGGATCATGACCTGAGCCAAATTCAGGAGTCAGATGCTCAGCCAACTGAGCCACCCAAGCGCCCTTTTTTTTTCTATTTCTTAACTTCACAAGGGTGCCCTGCCCCAATTCTTTTTGTACTGTTCCTCCAACTTTTGTTTTCAGTTATGGAATTCTGACACCGTGCTATTGTGATCATTCGTTTATTATGTCTCAATTTGTTTTCTTTAATAGTTTTCAAGAATGAGTTCACTTTCCTCGTATGAATTAGAGCAGGTTCAAGGACACTGTCACACCAGCACTCACCTGTATCCCAGACCCTTTCTTGTACGTCGGGTACATGGGCGGAGTTGCAGCTACACGCGAGGATTGCTTGTCTGCCTGGAGGCCTCCCACCTCCCTGCCCCAGGGCTGCAGCGTCCTCCCCGGGGATGCAGAGGGAAGAAGGTGTAGCCCTCTTCCCCTGGGGGCCCGGGACCCATCATTTAAGGCTCCACACTCTCCGTGGCCTGCGCCGCCCAGTTCAGCATCTCCCGCTTGGTTCCTGTTCTGGGTTTCTTGCACCCATGTGTCTGTGATCGGTGGGTGTCCGTGGGATGAGGTGAGCTCGGGGTCGTGCTGCTCTATCGTCTTCCCAGGCCTCCCCCAGGACAGCTGTCCTTGAGCCACCTATTATCCAAACCTACAAACCCAGACAGAACTGGACGCATCAATTCAGACTTTAATACCGTCAAGCAGTATTTGCCACGTGGCAGAAACTCTCTGAATGCAGTACTTGCTGCATGAATGGGTGAGAGAATGAATCCATGAAAAACACCTACCCCAGGCCACCCGGCCGGCCCGCCCTCACCTGGGCTCCCTTCGGTGGTTTGCCGCCTCGTTCATCTAGGTGCCCTAGACCAGAAGCTGAAGTTTGCTGATTGCTTCCTTTTCCTCGGTTCCTCTATCCACTCAGTCCTCAAGATCCACCACAAGTCGTCTTCAAACGTCTGTTCAGGGGCGCCTGGCTGGCTCGGTCGGTTAAGCGTCTGACTCTCCGTGGCAGCTCGGGTCATGATCTCACGGTTTTGTGAGTTCGGGCCCCGCACGGGGCTCTGCGCTGACAGCGCGGAGCCTGCTTGGGGTTCTCTCTCTCTGCCCTTCCCCCACTCACACTGTGTCTCTGTCTCAAAACACATAAATAAAAACTGAAAAAAAAAAAAAAAAAAGTCTGTTCAGTTTAGTCTCCTCTCAGGGCAAAATTACCATCTCAGAATTTTGAGTAGAAGAATCGGGGAAAAAGAAACTAAGATACTCTTGACCCTCATCATCTTACTTAACCGCCAGTTCAGCTGTGTTTAGCCTTTGGGCAGATTACTTCCTCTCGACTTTGGGGTGTTTTTCATCTGTTGAATGGAGAGATCAGCTAGCACATTCCTACGGTCCTAAAGCTTTACTTTTTCTACATTGTCTGGTTTTACCTCCCTAGTGTCCAACCCCGGTGATGGGGTTAAGGCCCTCTAGAAGGCCCTCAGTGTAGCACGGCTTACTCATTTAAGGAGTGGGTATTTACCTACATCCCCTTCATTTTAAAGACGTTTTTGTTGAAATTACAAAAGTAATACATGCACATGATTTAAAAAAAAACTTTTAGGGCACCAAATGAAAAGTGAGGTTGCCCTTCACCCTGGCAGTGTTCTCCAGGGGGACCCTTATATCCTTGCAGAAAATTTTCACACTTGGCAGAGTATTACAAAACTTACATGCAATTAATATATTTCAGCAACTAGAGTGGATAGGTATTAACCAATACAGATTTAGTTACCTGGATAGTGCCTTTTAGCAAGTATAACATTGCTTCAAAACTTCAGAATAGCACTTTGTCTCTCTTACATGTTAATTCACCTCTAGAAGGTGGATATATTTTATTGGGATATGTGAAGAGAAAAGAATATACTTATTTCCCTTAGAGATGCGAAACATGCTGTATATTCAAACTGTTCCACAGTTTGCTTTTTTTCATCTGATATATTTGCATTTTTCCAATTTAGGGTACGTGTGTATTTTGTATGGAAAATTCTCGTTAAAGTCTGCATAGTATTCCACTGTATGGATAGATATAAAATGCCTAGCCATTTACATAATTTAAGTAATTCATAATATTTTATTGTTAAAAATAATGCTATAGTGAACATGTCTGTAGAATTTTCTAGAAGTAGAAATCCTGGGTCAGAGAACATATACATATTGAGTTTTTATAGACGCTCCCAAATTTCCTTCCAAAAAGATTGTAACACATGACCTCGTACGTGCAATTTTTAGAGGGTATCGTTAATTTAAATTTTTAGTTGAACCTATTTTCTGTGCTAGGAAACAAACAGTAATAGTACAGGAAATAGGCTCAAACAAATAGGATCACAAGTAATAGGCAGCAACTTAGGCTTTTGAACTCTCACCCCAAAAAACTACTGAAAAATATGAAATGGTGTCAGGAATTGGTGGGTATTTCCAGTATCTTAAGGGCAGGACTGCAAGACAGAACTGGAACCAGAATTGGAGAGCCAAAGCTGGGACTCCGTGGAGCTTGTTTCTTCTTGTTCCTGCAGATCTGTTTGAAATCAAACACTGTCTGCCTGCAAATGAGTTTTCATTTTTTCCCCAAGTCACGTGGCAGACTGTCACCATCGCGTGTTTCCCAGCTCCAGGGCTCCGTCTCTGTTCTGCGTCCGCGGGAGAGAGAGCACGAACTAGAAGGGGGAAGGGTGGTCTGAACTTGTCCCCCAGAGGAGGAGAGAGTGGCTTTTCGACCAGGCAGATACCAGATACACCCCAAAGAAGCCCACTACACTTAGAACATCAAGTAGAGTATTTACCATTTAATTGCTCTAATCTGTAAAAGTTTCAACAGTTTGCGAGAGACCCTTGGCCTTGTTGCCAAGTCGGTACAATGTGTTTGCTTTGGAGGCCGTCACACAGAGAACAGTGAGCATCTAACTATGATGATATTGTCGTTATTCATCCATAATAATGGTTTTAAAAAGTACTTTTGAGGGGCACCTGGTGGTTCAGTCGGTTGAGCATCCGTCCGACTCTTGGTTTCAGCTCAGGTCATGATCTCATGGTTTGTGAGTTCTGCATTGGGCGGAGCCTGCTTGGGGTTTCTCTCTCCCTCTCTCTGCCCCTCCCTGGCTTGCTCGCTCTCTCTCTCTCTCTCTCTCTCTCTCAAAATAAGTAAACATTAAGTTTTTTTTTTAAATGATTAGTTGCCAGTTTCACAGAGTTATTTGTAAAAGAATGAAAGCAAATGTTATAGTCAAATTCAGCTTGTACATCCTTCAACAGTTTCCTTTTAATTCTTAAATGTAGCCATCAGATATTGTGAAAGATGTCAGTTGATTAAACCTGACCGGGCACATCACTGCTCAGCCTGTGACATGTAAGTATGACTCATTTGTTTTCGTTTAACCCTAGCACTGCACATTGGTGACGGGAGAATAGTAGGGGATGGAATATTTTGTATGCTTTATGCTTAGCAAAAACGCTTCATCCTCTCCAATTACTTGCTATGTACGCTGAGCTAACAAAAATATTTATATAAGCTAGAATATACTTTGAAGTAATCTCGCTTCCTGTACTAGTTGATAGAATGTTTTTTAAATATACTTCCTATGCTTACGCCTAATGTAACATTGATGAGCAAGTAATAACCCCTTTGAGAAAGATAACCTTAGCTCGCAGATTAAAAAGACTATCATGACAATATTCTTGTTTATCTTGTTAATATTAAAACATAACAAACCACAAACATACTGTTTTCAGTTACTGTCTGTGACATCGTTCCCAGAAAAATTTGAAAGATTTTATTTTATGTGCACTTTTGAGAAGATAGTGTGTTAAGGAAAGATCTATAGTTTAGGAATCTCTGCTAGTCCTTGAACTGTAGTTAGGTTGTTTAACATTCTGGGTATTAGTTTATTCATTTCTTATGTTACAGCAGTCCCCTCTTATCTGTCTGAGGATATGTCCCAAGATCCCCAGTGAATGCCTGAAACTATATATACTATGTTTTTTCCTATACATACATAACTATATGAAAAAATTTAACTCCTAAATTATGCACGGTAAGAAATTAACAACAGTAGCTAATAATAAAACAATAGTTATGACAATAGGCTGTAATAAGTGTATGTGAATGTGGACTCTCTAAAAATGTCTTACCGTGTACCTACCCCAACTGGGAAGAGATGAAGGGAGGTGGGTGACATAGACCCTGTGACGTAGCGTCTGGCTGCCGCTGACCTTCTGGGTGCGTCAGAGGATCATCTGCTTCCAGACCATGGGTGACTGCTGGGAGCTGAGACGAGGAGAAGCAACTCTAGATAGGGGAGATGGCTGTATCTGAGATGTTCTCTGGTCTGACTTCATACAAATCTGGATTATGTGTATTGGCGGGGAGGCAGATTTGGAGGGGTTTTTTTAATTATAAAAGCATAGTTGTGCTCATCTATGGAATCCAATTTTGTGAATTGTGCGGGAAAAATAACCATCTACAAGCCCATCATTGGTAATATTTTAACATATTTGTTCCTATGGTTTTATTTTTATGTCTTGCATGTGGTTAAAACAGCCTACGGATTTCTGTGTTTCATTTTATCTCCCTCAGCTAATTTTTAAGCTGGGCCTGTCTAATTGACCTAGTGTTACATGTACCATATCAGTATATTAAAATATCATTTGATGTGGTTCAAAGCAGCTGACTGTGCACAACTGAATTCCCAGTATTAAAAATCATTATTTCTTATCTGTAAAAGTACTTGGCGAAATATCAGAAATATTTTCGAACCTAACGTTCACTGGGTTGGTTCTTCTAAGATGTTATTTGTAAAGGTAAAAATTTAAGCCAAAGAAGAAGAAAATTATGAGCAATTAGAATTAGGGGAATTTTTATAAGGATTTTCTTACGCTTATTTGTTTTTTAGATGTATTCTTAAGATGGATCATCACTGTCCTTGGTATGTATAAAAAATAGAGGAAATCTCATTGGGGGTGGAGAGGTGGGAAGGAGACAATTGAGAGTAATTTACCTCAGCATTTTTGAATTTTGAAGGTCAGTGTAATTACTCATAGATATCAAGATTGATGTAGTCATTTATATGCATATATATGTATGTAGTTGTTTATATTAAATGTATTCCTTTAACTATAAATCTGATGTATTAACCCAAGTAAGTACATAATAAGAATTGACATTGGGGCACCTGAGCGGCTGTCAGTTAAGTGTCCACTCTTGATCTCAGCTCAGAGCATGATCTCGCGGTTCGTGGGATCAAACCCCCTCCGCCCCCGCCGCCCCGGGCTCCACACTGACAGCACGGACCCTGCTTGGGATTCTTCTCTCCCTCTCTCTCTGCCCCTCCCCTGCTCATTCTCTCTCTCTCTCGGAATAAATACATTAAATTAAAAAAAAAAAAGAATTAAACATCAAAATTCCAAATTGCTTGAGACACCTGTGTAGCTCAGGCATTTAAGTGTCTGAACTGTTGATTTCGGCTCAGGTCATGATCTCACAGTCGTGAGATCAAGGCCCGTGTTGGGCTCCATACTGAGCTTGGAGACTGCTTAAGATTCTTTCTCCCTCTCCCTGTGTCCTTTCCCTCTTCCTCTCACTCTCTCTCTCTCTCAGAAATAAAATAAAATAAAATAAATTCCAAATTCCTCATAGAATTTATTAAAAACACACATCCACAATGAAGACACTGCTTCTCCTACTTCCCAAATGGCTCATTTCCAAGTAATAATGATTAAGTTTTTTATCTGTCATATGTGTTGTTGTTTTTATTATGGTTTAAAAAATAACGTAAAATTTGCCATCTTAACCATTTCTAAGTGTACACTTCAGGAGGTACAAAGTACGTTCACATTGTTGTGCACCCAGCGTTCAGAACTTTTCATCCTGCACAGCTAAGGTTCTGTGCCCATCCCTGCCCCATGCAGCCCTGGAAAACACCATTCTGTTTTTTGTTTCTGTGAGTTTGTGGTTTGTCATATTTTTACAGTGTGACTTTTTGTATTCTTCTAGGGTGAATAACTGTGTGGGATTTTCTAATTACAAATTCTTCCTGCTGTTTTTATTGTATTCCTTGTTCTATTGCCTTTTTGTGGCTACAACAGTTTTACAGTACTTTATAAAATTTTGGACGGTAAGTCTTTTTTCTATCTTAAAACATATATTTAAGACTTTTTAAGATGCTATATTCATAAAGAATTCCTTCATTCTTTATTATAAATAGATACACTTCATTTCAGTTTTACTAGATGGAATTTATAATGGATCAGAAAGAGATCGGTTATAATTTACCTTCATATGTTTATGTTTATTTGTATATAAATGGATAGTAAATAAGATACAGTGAACTTTAGTGATCCAAACTATTTTCACCAATATTGTAACAGTAGATATACCAGTTTTAGAGAAGTAATTGCTTTTAGTTGAGTTGAAGAGACTTACTGCAGTATTACAGTAATAAAAGTGAAATTGCCAATACCCGAAATAACCACTAACCTGTTTCCTGCCTCTGTAGATGTTAATCTTTTTTCTATCATGAGTTGCAAAGGTTTTTTTCCACGTTTTCAGTTTATATCTTACAACCCTGTTTTGTTTTTGTCAAATCGAAGTTTTATATTTTTAAAGCAGTATTTTTATGATTTCTGATTTTCCTATTTATTTAAAAGCCATGCTTTTCATTTATGACTTCTGGCTTTAGTCTGTTCACTATACATTTATACAATATTGACCCAGGTTTTCCTTTTCCATTGGCATTTTAATTAGTTTTGTTTTCACATTTAAATCTTTGATTTTGAAGAGGGGATTATTGTGGTCAAAAAGTACTTTGTATTTATCCTTCCTAAAAATTCTATTGAGAGGTTTTAAAATGTAGGTTTTATGACTGAACTGCTCAGACATGTTGAAGCCAGCCAATCGGGAGCTGATTAGGTATCATTGAAAAGGAAGTTTGTTGCTCACGGTGTCTGAGGGGAGGGGCCCACCGTGCCATGCAGGACCACGTGGGAAGCACCAGGCAGGGTGACCAGATTTAGGGTGAGCCAGTTTGAATAATGTCTGTAGTCCCTGGGTTGTGTTCACCTTCCCGTGGAGTGGTGAAGGCAGGGCAGTATTGTCTCCTGGGGAGTGACAGCCAGGGAGAGGAGGTGGCTTGGCGTATGAACTCTGGATTGGTTAGGTTGTCATAGACAAACAGGTTTATTCCTTGCTGTCACTTAAGGACTGGAAAGCTGTGGGAGAGGCAGCCTCTCTTCAGTCAGCAAGGCCCCAGGTGCCAGTGCGCCAAGAATACAGAAAATAAGAAAATGAAGTTAATGCAGAAGGAGCTGTTGCCATTCCCATTTTCAGAGCTGAAAACTGAGGGTGGACGAGTTAGGTAACCAGCCGGAATTTGAACGTAGATTTTTTCTGTTTCAGCATCCGGCTACTTTCCACTGTGAGTTGCTTTTCATAGCGTTCCTTGGACGTAACATAATTAAAGCCTCAGTCATCAAGCACAATTATTTATCCAGGAAATAGCTAAGATATTTTACAAGGACTTTCCCTAAAACATTTTTGGATGTTTTTGACTTGGGGCATTGAAAACCAGGGGATGCTGGCACCTGCAGTGCCTTTGTGCATATTAGAAGAAAGCACCCAGTTCTGTGTGGCCTCAGCCCACCGAGTTTGGGGTTCTGTTGTTCCCCTGCTTCTGAGCACCTTTGTTCAGTTAACAACCCTCTTAACCCTGTTCAGTGGCCCTGTTTAAGTAAAGTCTAAATTACAGAATTTTACATTTTTTATCAGAAACTCCAGTGTTTGCATGTAATGATTTATTAATTAAAGAATAAATATTTTTAACTCCTTCAGATTCACTATGAGTAAGGAAACGCTAGTAAACTTAAATCTTTTTCTTCATTCAACAAATATTTATTGAGTACTTATTATGTACCAGGCAGTGTTCTAGGCACTTCGGATAAATCAGTGAACAAAACAGAGTCCTGTTTTTATAGAACTTATTTTTGAGAAGAGGAAGGCATATACACGTAATAAATAAGTAAATCCTACTGTGTGTTAGAAAGCAAACACGGTGAAGAGAAGTAAAAGTAGAGCAGAGTAAGGGATGCGGCAAGTTTCTTGGGGTGGCGTGACAAGGACAGACGCAGGTGTCCGGGCGAGCAGCGTAGGCCTCAGTGAGAAGACCGGGCTTTAGCAAAGGTTTGACGGGAGTTGGTGGACATGTGAAAAAGGAATATATGCACCCAACATGGGAGCACCTGAATACACAGAGCAAATACTAGCAGACCTAAAGGGAGAAAGAGGAGCAATACGGTGATAGCAGGGACTTCAATACCCCACTTTGATCAATGGACAGATCATCCCGACAGAAAATCTATAAGGAAGGATTGCATTAAAACGACACATTAGAGCAATGAGGCAGTTTAAATCATGGGGGGAAAATGACACATTAGAACGGGTGGACTTAACAGACATACAGAACACTCCATCCAAAAGAAACAGAAAACACAGTGGTATAAAACCAGAAATGGGTCACAAAAACGAAAACTGGAAAACTCACAAATAAGAAAGATCTCAAATAACCTAACTTTACATTTCAGGAACTAGAAAAAGAACATACAAGCCAAAGTTGGTTTTTGGAAAAGATAAACAGAATAGGTAAACCTTTACCTAGACCCATCAGGGAAGAAAGAGGACTCAAAATTAGAAATGAAAGGGGATACATTACAGCTGATACCACAGAAATGCAAAGGATCATCAGAGGCTACTTTGAACAATTATGCAGCAACAAATTAGACAGCCTAGAAGAAATGGATACATTCCTAGAAACATACAACCTACCAAGACTGAGTCGTGATGAAATAGAAAATCTGAACAGATTGCTAGTAACAAAATTAAATTAATAACTTCCCAGTAAATAAAAGTCCAGAAACCAGATGGTTTGGTAGTGAATTCAACCAAACATTTAAAGAATCAATGCCAGTCTTCAGAATCTTCCAAAAAAAAAAAAAAAAATAGAAGAGGGAACACTTCCAAATTTATTTTATAAGGCCAGTATTACCCTGATACCCAAAGTAGACAAGAACACTACAAGGAAAAAAATTATAGGCCAATATCCTTGTTGAACAAAGACATAAAAGTCTTCAAAAAAAAAATATTAGCAAACTGAATTCAAGAATACTTTAAAAGGGGACACCTGGGTGGCTCATTCAGTTAAGCATCTGACTTTGGCTCAGGTCATGATCCTACAGTTTGTGGGTTGGCCTCGGTGCTGACAGCTCTGAGCTTGGAGCCTGCCTCAGATTCTGTGTCTCCCTCTCTCTTTGCAACCCCCCCCCCCCCCCCCCCCCCCCCCCGCCGCTGGTGCATTCTCTCTCAAAATTAAATAAATAAACATTTAAAAAAAGAATACATTAAAAGGATCATATACCATGATCAAGTGGGATTTATTCTAGGGATGCAGGTTTGGTTCAGCATCTTTAAGTCAATCAGCATGACGCACCACATTTAAAAAATGAAGGAAAAAAATCATATGATTATTTCCCTGGATGCAGAGAAACATTTGACAAAATTCAATGGCCATTTTTTAAAATGTTTTATTTTATTTTTGAGAGAGAGCATGAGCAAGGAAGGGGCAGAGAGAGAGAGACGGAGACAAAGAATCCGAAGCAGGCTCCAGACTCTGAGCTGTCAACACAAAGCCCGATGGCGGGGCTCAAACTCATGAGCCATGAGATCATGACCGGAACCGAAGTCAGAGGCTTAACCGATTGAGTCACTCAGGGGCCCCTCAATGTCCATTTTTGATAAAAATTCTTAAAGTAGTTATAGAGGGAATATATCTTAATACAATAAAAGCCATACATGACAAGCCCATAGCTAACATCGTAGTCAGTGATGAAAAGCTTAAAGTTTTTCCCCTAAGGTTAAGAGCAAGATAAGGATTGGGGTGCCTGGGTGGCTCAGTCAATTAAGTGTTGGACTCTTGATTTCTAGTCAGGTCGTGGTCTTACAGTTTGTGAGATCTAGCCCCACACTGGGCTCCACGCTGACAGCATGGAGCCTGCTTGGGATTATCTCCTGTCTCTCCGCGCCTCCTTCTGCATATGCTTTCTCTCTCAAAAATAAACATTAAAAAAAAAAAAAAGAAGACAAAGATTCCCACTCTTGCTACTTTTATTCAACATGGTATGTGTTGGAAGTCCTATCCACAGTAATTAGACAAGAAAAAGAAAAGGAATTCAAATAGGAAAGAAGTACAATTATCTTTGTTTGCATAATGCATATGTTTAGAATACCCTAAAGACTCCACCAAAATGTATCCAAAGGATACAAAACTGCTGATTTGAAGGGGCACATGCGCCCCAATGTTTAAGCAGCACTATCGACAATAGCCAAATTATGGAAAGAGCCCAGATGTCCATTGACTGATGAATGGATAAAGAAGATGTGGGGTGTGTGTGTGTGTGTGTGTGTGTGTGTGTGTGTGTAATGTAATATTACTCGGCAATCAAAAAGAATGAAATCTTGCCATTTGCAACAACATGGATGGAACTAGAGTGTATTATGCTTAAGCAGAATAAGTCAGAGGAAGACAAAATATCATATGATTTCACTCATGTGGAATTTAAGAGACAAAACAGATGAAAAGAGGGGAAGGGAAGGAAAAATAAGATAAAAACAGAGGGAAGCAAACCATAAGAGACTCTTAACTATAGAGAACAAACTGAGGGTTGCTATAGGGGTGTTGGGTGGGGAGGATGGGCTAAATGGGTGATGGGCATTGAGGGCACTTGTTGGGATGAGCACTGGGTGTTATATGAAAGTGATGAATCACTAAATTCTATTTCTGAAATCATTATTACAGTGCGTTAACTAAGTTGGATTTAAATTTAAAAAACAGGATGATTGGGGCGCCTGGGTGGCTCAGTCAGTCAAGTGTCTGACTTCAGCTCAGGTCATGATGTCACGGTTCATGAGTTTGAGCCCTGTGTCAGGCTCTGTACTGACAGGCCTGGAGCCTGCTTCGAAATCTCTCTCTCTCTCTCTCTCTCTCTCTCTCTGTCTCTCTGTCTCTCTGTCTCTCTGTCTCTCTGTCTCTGCCCCTCCCCTGCTCATGCTCTGTCTCTCTCTCTCATAAATAAACATTAAAAAAAAAAAAAACAAAAAAAAAACCGGGATGATATAAATACACTTTTACTCTACATTATTTTAGAAACCTCATAAAGTATCTTTTAAGAATTGGGAAGTACAGGGTGGATATGTCTTCTCAATGAAAATACCTATATGATTTTCACAGCCGTCCTTTTATGCTAGTCTATCAATAAACGTTATTTGAACAGAAAAAAAATAAAAGACTTCACAAAAACTGTTAGAACTAGGAAACTAATTTGGTAAAGTTGCAGGGTATAAAATCAGTTGCATTTCTGTATTAGTAACAAACTATCAGAAGAGAAATTGAGAAAACAATCCCATTTACACTGGCATCAGAAAGGGCAAAATACTTAGGGAATAATTTTAACCGAGGAGTTGAAAGACCTATACATTGGGGACCGTAAGAGACTGCTGAAGGCAGTCGAAGGCACAAACAAATGAAAAGTTAACTGTGCTCATGGACTGGAAGAGTTAACATTCTTAAAATGTCCATACTACCAAAAGCCATCTACAGATTTCAGCGAACCCCATAACTAAGTTCCAATGGCATTTTTCACAGAAATAGAACAAGCAATCCTAAAGTTTATGTGGAACCACAGAAGACCCCAAATAGCTAAGGCAGTCTTGAAAAAGAAGAACAAAGCTGGAGGTATCATGCTTCCTGATTTCAAGTTGTATTACAAAGCTATAGTAATCAGAACTGTATGGTATTGGCGTGAAAACAGACACATAGGTCAATGGAACAGAATAGGCCAGAAATAAACCCATGAATCTTGGGTCAGTTAATTTTTGACACAGGAGCCAAGAATATACAGTGGGCAAAGGACAATCTTTGTAATAAGTAATGTTGGTAAACATGGACAGCCACATGCAAAAGAATGAAACTGGATCCCTACCTCCATCATACAAAAATCCGTTCCAAATAGATTAAAGACTTGAACATAAGACCTGAAACCGTAAATCTCCTAGGTTAAAACATAGGCAGTAAGCTCCTTCATGTTTTTTAGATTTAACACCAAAGGCAACAAAAGCAAAAGTAAACAGGTGGGACTGCATCAGACTACGAAGACAAAGGAAACTATTAACAAATCAAAAAAGCAGCCTATTGAATGGGAGAAGATATTTGCAACTCATATTATCTGATAAGGGGGTAATAGACAAAATATACAAAGAACTCCTATAACTCAGTAGCCAAAAAACCAATTAAAAAATGTGCAGAGGACATTTGCAACTACATGGATGGAACTGGAGGGTATTATGCTAAGTGAAATTAGAGAAAGACAAATATCATATGACTTCACTCATATAAGGACTTTAAGAGACAAAAGAGAGGGACATAAGGGAAGGGAAACAAAAATAATACAAAAACAGGGAGGGGGACAAAACATAAGAGACTCTTAAATATGGAGAACAAACGGGGTTACTAGAGGGGGTGGGGGGGGGGGGGATGGGCTAAATGGGTAAGGGGCATTGAGGAATCTGCTCCTGAAATCATTGTTGCACTATATGCTAACTAATTTGGATGTAAATTTAAAAAAATAAAAATGTGAAGAGGAGGGGTGCCTGGGTGGCTCAGTCGGTTAAGCATACAACTTCAGCTCAGGTCATGATCTCACAGTCTGTGAGTTCGAGCCCCGTGTCAGGCTCTGTGCTGATAGCTCAGAGCGCGGAGCCTGCTTCGGATTCTGTGTCTCCCTCTTTTTCCTCCCCCGCTCATGCTCTGTCTCTTCTCAAAGATAAACGTTAAAAAAAAAATTTTTTTTTTTTAATGTGCAGAGGATCTGAACAGGCATTTTTCCAAAGACCTATGGATGGCCAGCAGGTACATGAAAAAGTGGTCAATGTCACTAATCAGGGAAATGCAAATCAAAACCACAGGGTGAGACATCAACTCATACCTGTTAGAGCAACTATTATCAAAAGATAAGAAATAACTGGTGTCGGTGAGGATATAAAGAAAAGGGAATACATGCACCGTTGGTGGGAATGTAGATTGGTTCAGCCACTATGGAAACAGTATAAGGATTCCTCAAAAAATTAGAACTGTATGATCCAGCAATTCTACTTCTGGATATTCATCCAAAGGAAATGAAAATACTAACTTGAAAACATATGTGTAACCCTGTGTGCGTTGCAGCTTATTTAGAATAGCCAAGAAATGAAAACAACCTAAGTATCCATCAATGGACAAATGGACAAAGAAACTCTGTGTGTGTGTGTGTGTGTGTGTGTGTGTGTACACAATGGAATATTACTCAGCCATAAAAAGAAGGAAATCCTGCCATTTGTGACCACATGGATGGGTCTGGAGGACTTTACACTAAGTGAAATAAGTCAGAGAAATAAAAATACTATTTTTGTCACTTAAATGTAAACTTTTTGAACTCATAGACACGGAGAGCAGATTGGTGATTGTCAGGGACGACGCATGGGGGGTGGGCACAGTGGGTGAAGGTGTTCAAAATAACATACGTCCTGAGTATGTAATGCACAACATAGTGACTATAGTTAAATGTGTTGTAAAGTCGCTAAGATAGTACCTCTTAAAAGATCTCCTCACTAGGAAAAGAAATTTGTGCCTGTGGTATGGATGTTAGCTAGACTTATTGTGGTGATCATTTTGATATATATGTGAAATCATGTTTTACAACCGAAACTAACGTTACATGTCAGTTATATCTCAATTTTTGAAAAAGAGTGTGATCAGGGTAGATCTCAATAAGAAGGATAAGATTTGAGCCAAGACTTGAGGGGAGTTAGTGGACATCTGAGAGAAGACTTCTGAGGAAGCATCTGGACTTCAGAGCAAAGGCCCCAAATTTTGTAGGCGCACCCCCACCGCGTTCGTGTAACAGCGAGGGGCCTAGTGTGGCTGAAGTAGAATGACTGAGAACGGGAGTGATGTGAAGCCCAGGCAGTGGGCCTCGGAGAGTGTCAAGGACGTTGTCTTTCACGCTGAGTGAAACGGGAGCAGAGGAGTGACGTGGTCTCACTGTAACGCGTCACCCTGATTGCCGAGCTGAAACTAGACGGCAGGGTAAAGGACAGCGCCTCTGAGAAGGCTGTTGCGGTAGCAGTGAAGGTGGTAAGAAATTCTCAGATACAGTTTTTAGAAAGAAACTACTAATCAGAAGTTTTTTAATAAGAGCTATTTGCTAAAAAAAAAAAATGAATTTTATTTTTTCCTAGATATAAATCTCTGTTTTTAAAAACAGTGTAAAAGTGTCTGTTTAAAGTGTACCTTGAATGTGCTTGAAGAGCTAAATATTCGTGTCTGTGTTCTCTTTTGTGTTTTTGGAGGAAATGTCAACGACCTTTAGAGAGCAACATCTTAGTGTTCCTTCAAAACATAAAAGATCTACAAAAGTAGTGTTCAGGATAATTTTGTATAAAATTTGGTTTCTTAATACATTATCTCTATTTGTACAAGCTTTGCCGCAGGAAATCTACAGAGAGTTGTCCAAAGGTAAAAGAACATCATTGCCATGCCATTCTTGTGACATTTCTAGTAAAAACGTATAAAACTCATTTGCTTCACAAGATGGGAAGTTAGAAGAATCACCTGGTGTAGTGAAAACACATTGTGGTTACTCTGGGAAAGAAGAGAAAAAGACGAAAGAATCATCTAATGCTAAAAACCTTCCATTTACCCTGTAAACAATGTTTCAGTCAAGCAGAACCACCTCATGCTCTAGTGGAAAACCATATGGACAGTTTTATTTTAAGAGCCAACACTTAAGGGCTTCCTCTGTCTCCTATTAATAGATAATAATTCCAGGTTAAGGTTTTGCTTCTGTTAAAATGAATATTGCCGTAAGAACGGGTAACAGAGAAGCTGTTTTCATTCACTAATACCTTGTGGTAAATGTATGTAC
Source organism: Panthera uncia (assembly GCF_023721935.1). Classification (NCBI taxonomy): domain Eukaryota; kingdom Metazoa; phylum Chordata; class Mammalia; order Carnivora; family Felidae; genus Panthera; species Panthera uncia. Next base: position 2,084,756 of record NW_026057576.1, on the reverse strand, counting down.
CAAAATTGCTAATTACCGAAAAAGACTGGAGGAATTGAACGAGGATAAAAAAGGTAGGAATCAAGACAACTGAGGGCATGGGGATATTTGCTGTGGTGTTCCAAAAGTAGAAATTAAAGGTAAATTTATCACAGTTAGTGTCTGATTAGCAGCATGTGTAATTAAAATAAGCAAATATTTTGGCATAGATAAGGAAAGCCGTTGTATATCCTGGATATTGGGGAAAGCATACGAAGATATGCGTAAAGTACAAAAGAAAATGTTGAGCAAAAAAGTGCATCCTTATTATTGAAAACATTACTAAAATTTTTAAATGTTTAAGAGTAATTTTTAAAATGACTCTTTCCACCTTTTATATAAGCAAGCTCCTTTGATAATGCCAATTTTCTGTTTTTGGAGATGTTGCCTTTGGATTTATTACCTCAATTTACTCCATAGTCTTCATACCTGGCAAGAGTTTTGGTAGATTCGGCAGTCTTTAGGAAGAACCAGATAATAATATATTTTAGAGGCTGACGGTTCTAAAGTTGACTCTTCCTTTTTCCTTCCTCAGAATGAACTCTCTGATACACGTGCAAAGTTCCACGTACTTTTTCTTTTCTTTGTGTCTACAATGTTCTTCATCAGCGTCCTGTCACTTTTCAGCTACCACTGCTGGCTGGTTGGAAGAAACAGAACAACAATAGGTAAGTAGGTTAAAAGAAATCCTAATTATTTAGGAAAATGACCATAAATGAGTATGAAGTATCATGAGAAGATAGATGATAAAGAAGTGTAAAACAGTTCCGTATTAAGACTGTGACTGGATAAGAACAATGGGTGTACAATAAATGTAAACGTTCATTGTTTTGAAGGTTGAGGAAATGAGTTTGGCTTTTGTATGTATTTTCAGTGGTGCATTGTATATAAAAGAACCGACTGCATAAATTTTAGTAAACAAAAGCTGTTCCCTGCATTTATACAATGCTTTTTCAAAAATCAACCTATAAAGGTAGATAGTAGATTTACATGTTATAAGGAAGTTCATTCTCTGAATGCAAAAAAAAAATTTTGAATCCTCATTTACAGTTTTTTTTTTTTTTTTAGCTAAAACATGTGTCTTTTACTCTTTTCCCCCACAGTTGATTGCACACTGACTGGCATGTTCCCTGATTGAGTAGTGTTTTTAACATGGCTTTATGTCAGTTGACAGTGAAATTTATGTATTATATCACTAATATCAGTATTTATTTCCTTTTTTTTTTGTTGTTCATTTTTTAAAGTACAATATAGGGGAGAAACTCAGTGAAGTATTAAAATAATTGGACAAACATTTCCTAAATAAGGGTGATGTGGCATTCATTGCTCAAACTAAGCTATTAGCCTGTAAGCAGCTACCGTGCTCTAATCGAAATATTTAGGCATTGGCTAATGTACCAAAGTACAAGATAAGGATTTGTTGGGGCACCTGGTGGCTTAGTCAGTTGAGCATCCAGCTCTTGATTTCGGCTCAGGTCATGATCCCAAGGGTCATGGGATTGAGCCCCACGTTGGACTCTGTGCTAAACATGGAGCTTAACTGAGATTCTCCCTGCCCTTCTACCCTGCTCACACTCCCCCTCTCTCTCTCAAATAAAAAATTAAAAAAAAAAAAAGACAAAATAGGGATTTGTCACATTGTTTCATAGGAAAGTCAAAGACTCCTTGCCATCTAAAGCCATATGTCTAACAGGAGAATTAGAGGCAGATAGATTATCATACAGAAAGATAAAGACATCTTAGGGAGACTTTTAGATATGTCTCTGGGTTATTTTAACCTTGTGTCCTACTGAGTCATTTAAGGCATGATGGGCTCCATGGTAAAGATTTCTGTGCCTTTTCTTTCCCAGCCCACCTCCTTCAGTCCCAACATGCATTCCTCCCTTTTCTGTATAAATAAACTTTCTGGTGTCTAGTAATTAATTCGTTACCCTGTTCACAGATATCCTGCCATCTCCTTGTCTTTAACCGGCAATGATAAAAGGCAGCCTACATGGAAAGTCTAGTCCTTATGAACCACCCGAACTAGAAAGGGAGAGATTTCCTATAGAAAAGTAGAATTCTTTTCAGAAATTGGTAAATCTGGTAACAGTGGGCCCGTTTTCCTATCTGGCATCCTTCGGTTGAAGCTGAGTCATAGCTGACTGCTTCAGATGGGAGCCTGAGCACTTTAATTTAACTTTTTAACCTTAACACTTGGAACACTTACAGTTCTAATCCTGCTTCGTTTCTTGCCCAGCGTTGTTGTTATGAGAGAGCAGTGCTTCATGGGAAACCCGTTGTTCTCTTTAGTCTTCTTCAAACTTTTTTGCCTGTGACTCCAGTAAGAAAGGCATCATTTGTATCATGACCTAGTGCATGTACACATTTATAAAATTATATAAGTAAAATAAGCAAAAAATTTATAAAACATTATTAATCTTTATTTGCAATGTACTCTAATATTTTCTGTTCTAGTTCATTAAAAAGAAATGCTGGTCACAAACCACTGAGTTGATTTCACAGCCTATCGGACGTGAAAAACAGCTATCCGGGTGTTTTAACCCACACTTCGAAAAATCATTACCCGGACACACCACTTCCTTTACAGCCTCACCTTCCACACCCCTGACCTTGGGCTGGTTCTCCATTGCTTCTTCCAGAGTCCTGCTCTTGTGTCCTTTGAGGTATCCCCTCTACCCTTCTCCATTACTGTCACCTACCTACCTTGAGACCAGTTCTCCAGTTTAAAGAGTTTCTATATTCAGACAACCGCGATCATCCCCGACAGGCAAGCTGTCTTTGATTCTGGTGGCTAATCATTCCCATAAACTAAATAGTGAACCTTTTATTCTCTTGGAACTGAGGAGTCCCTGAAATTTTCAATTGGAATTTTCCATTCTCTGGCCATTCTTCATCCTTTCATCTATCCTTTTCTGTATGCCACCGAATTTCCTCTTTGACCCTGCCTGTATTCTCCAGCACTTCTCTCTCAAGGACTCCCTTCCTTTCTGGTCTCATTTTCTCGTCTTTTCCGCTTTAGATCCTGTAACAAGTGACTTTAACGACTCCTGACAGTATCTCACACTACACCCACCCTGGTTTCCTCCCAGAATTCATTTGCTGATCTGCTCCCTGGTTATTCCCCAGCGCTTCACTTTATCCACAAGTATGTTGAGGTGTAGAAAGCTGGGGAAGACAGTCTTACTCCCACACTGATGGGTGCACCTACCCAGTTAAAGTCTCAGACCTCACTTGGGTCTTCTCCTCTCTTTGGCAGTCACATGTCATGTGTCTCTGAAAAAATTAGAAGTTGTCACAGGTAAATTTTTAACCGCCTTCCCCCGACCCTGGTAACCTCACACAGACATCTCTCCTTTCAAACCCATCACTGTCACGCTGCCTCTAAATTCTGAGGACAAATGTCTTTTCTGGTATCTAAGGTTAATCTTTAGAACTCTTCTAGAGGCTGTCCCATTTCTTCTAGAATTTTCTTGCATCAGTTTTTACTTTACTGTTCTGTATCATCAACCTTTCCCAATTCCTCTCTCCCTGGCTTCTTACCCATAGCTTATAAAACATGCTAAAATGCATTGTACTTTTATTTAAAGGAAAAAAACCATTTTTCTGGTGAGAAGTGTATCTTTCTTCAGCCCTCACTATGGAGCATTTAGCAGCCAAGTTTGAAATAATGGTCTCTGATTAGCATCTGCCTCTTTTTTTATTCATCGTTCAAGATCATGTTCAAGTACTACCACCCCCATTCACACCTGTATCTGTGTCACAGTGCAGTTTTGTTAGACTTTATTAGACTGTCGGTTCTTTAAGAATCTCATCTAATTTACCTTTGGATCTCAAACATCTGGTACTGTGCCAACAGGCACGTGGTAAGTAATGAATGAGTGAGGTCACAAGAGTTAGCATATCTTTTTTTAAAAGGGAGATATAGGGGCGCCTGGGTAGCTCAGTCAGTTAAGCATCTGACTCTTGATTTCGGCTCAGGTCATGCTATCACAGTTCATGGATTCAAGCCCCATGTGGTTCGAGCCCCACACTGTCAGCACAGAGCCTGCTTGGGATTCTCTCTCCTCCTTTCTCTGCCCTTCCCCCACTTGCATGCGTGTGCACATGCTCTCTGTCTCAAAATAAGTATTTTTTCTATGTTTTATTCTTGCAAGAGAGACAGAGCATGAGCGGGGGAGGGGGAGAGACAGAGAGGTAGACACAGAGTGTGAAGGAGGGTCTAGGCTCTGAGCTGTCAGCACAGAACCCGATGCAGGGCTCGAACTCAGGAACCGTGAGATCGTGACCTGAGCTATAGTCAGATGCTTAACTGACTGAGCCATCCAGGCACCCCATAAACTTTTGTTTTTTAAGTGAGATATAATTTTTTAGTAATATTAGATAATTCTTCTCACATTTTCATTTTATAAAGATGATGAAATACTCAGAGGTAGTATTTTTTCCCAAATAAGTTTGAGAAGTTTCTTTTAATTGTTACAAATATTTGTTTTAAATTATATTTATAAAACTTTGATATCAAAGAGAGTAAGCAAGAAAATTGCTACTTTCCATCCTTGTATAATTATTAAATGGATTAATTCTTTTTTTTAATCTATGTATCTATAACAGAATCCTTCCGCTCACCCACATTTTCATATGGACCTGATGGAAATGGTTTTTCTCTTGGATGCAGTAAAAATTGGAGACAAGTCTTTGGCGATGAAAAGAAATACTGGCTACTTCCAATATTTTCAAGGTAATTTATGAAACGCAGGTCTCAGAAATTACAGAATCTGTGATAGTCTCTGTCTCTCTGGCTAAATGTGTTAAGATTCACAGAATACTGTATATGACATCCTCTGAGCCTGGAGAATGAAAACTCAGAATATCTTGATTATATAAAATATTTTATTTTTCATGTTTTTTATTACATGGGCAAAAGAGGGTTTGGTTTGGGCATATATGTGGAAAGTGGAAAAAATGATTCATAAAAATAACAATCACTTTCTCCTTCAAAATGTAAATAAGTTGTTTGAAGTAGAAAATGATAAGAATTTATACTTACTAGCTACATCTCAAAGATTCTATCACAGATTATTCTGTTGTGTTTTAAATCAAAGACCCAACACATAATGCAATTTTTAACTTCAAATTTAAATGAAAATAAATGCTTGAGATGATTCATAGTTTCCTTGTCACCCAGACCCCGGGCATCTTAGGCTGTCTATATATCAGAGTCACTACAGAAAAGGAAAAAAATATTTGAAATTCGAATGACATATTTATAAATGTTACGGGATTTTCTTCTCTTAATTTACTGCATTCCTATAGTTTTGTCTGAAAATAATGTTTTGTTTTCACTTTCAAAAAACATTTTGCTTGGCATATAATTCTGGATATTGCTTTAATGGTCTTCTGGGTTACATTTTTTTCTGACAAGTTTGCAGTCACTCTTTTTTACTCTGTATGTGATGTGTCTTTTTCACTGAGTGCTTTTAAAATAGGCTTTTTATCACTAGTTTCATGCAGTTTGATGAGGATGCGCCTTGGTATATATTGTTTGGTATGTTATTCGTTTTTCTTGTGCTTGGAATTGGTTGAACTTCTTGGAGCTGTGATTTTATAACTTTCATCAGATTTGGAAAGTGTTTGAATCATTATGTCTTCAAATAAGAAGAAGTACTGCAGGGACTCCAAATGCATGTGTATTCGTACACGAGAAGTTCTACCACAGCTCAGTGACGCGCTGTCCGTTTCTTAGTCTTTTTTCTGTGTTTCATTTGGCAGATCCTATCGCTGTATCTTTAAGTGTACCAATCTCCTTTGTCTCCTGTATTACAAGGTAGTCCACTCCGACTGGGTAGAACACGGACTAGTATTTTTTAAGATTATTTGCTCTAGGGGCGCCTGGGTGGCTCGGTCGGTTAAGTGTCCGACTTCAGCTCAGGTCACGATCTCACAGACCATGAGTTCGAGCCTCGCGTCAGGCTCTGGGCTGATGGCTCAGAGCCTGGAGCCTGCTTCCAATTCTGTGTCTCCCTCTCTGTCTGCCCCTCCCCTGTTCATGCTCTGTCTCTCTCTGTCTCAAAAATAAACGTAAAAAAAAAAAAATTAAAAAAAAAAAAAAGATTATTTGCTCTAAATAGCAATTTCAGTGTTGACTGGTTTGGTTGTTTTTTCCCCCATTCTTTAAAGATGTTGTTCCATTAATTTACAGATTGCATTGTTTTTGACAGGAAATCAGCCTCATTCATCTTTATTCCACTATTTGTAAATTACTGGGTCTTTTTTTTCCTCCTTAGCTTCTTTTAAGATGTTATCTTGATCACTGATTTTAAGCAGTTTGATATGATGTATGGTTTCTTTGTGTTTATCCTCTTTGGGATTCATTAGGCTTCTTGGATCTCTGAATTTATAGTTTTCATCACAATTAAATAATATTAATCATGTCTGCCCATGCTCTCCCCGCACTGCGTTTTCAGGCACCCTTAAATATATGTATGTTAAATTGCTTGATCGTGACCCACAGGTCGTTGCTGTTTTTCCCTGCCCCCCATCTTTTTTCTCTACCTGCTGAAGTTTGGATAGTTCGCTGATCTTTTCTTCTGTGATGTCTGCTCTGCTGTTAAGCTCATCTAATGAATGTTTCATTTCAGATATTGTGTTTTTCAGAATACACAGAATATTGTGTTTTTCTTCTGAACTTTTGTAGAAGTTCAGTTTGGTTCTTTTTTTTTGTATCTTAAATTTCTCTTCTCATTATGTCCATTTTTCCTGTTAATTCACAGACATTTATAGTCACTAATTTAAAGTGATTGCTTCAAGTTTTCATAGTCATTTCTAATTCTTTTCTAGTAACTGTTTTTTTCTTAGTTGTGGATCCCATTTTCCTACTTTTTTTTTTTTTTTTAATTTTTTTTTTCAACGTTTTTTTTTTATTTTTGGGACAGAGAGAGAGAGAGACAGAGCATGAACGGGGGAGGGGCAGAGAGAGAGGGAGACACAGAAACGGAAACAGGCTCCAGGCTCCGAGCCATCAGCCCAGAGCCCGACGCGGGGCTCGAACTCACGGACCGCGAGATCGTGACCTGGCTGAAGTCGGACGCTTAACCGACTGCGCCACCCAGGCGCCCCCCCATTTTCCTACTTTTCATGCTAGTAATTTTTTATTAGGTGGTAGACATTTTGAATTTTGTGTGTTAAATTTTGCTTTCTCCCTTTGGCAGTTACTTGTGTTTTTAGTGTGGTCCTTTTGAGGCTGTTTTAAGCTTTGTTAGGTTGGGTTTAAAGTAGCATTTTCTTTAGGGCAGGTTTAGTCCTGCAACACAGGCGAGAGCAAGCTGGGGTCTCTACTGAATCAGACGTACGGTAAGGTCTCTCTAGTGTGGCTGGTCAGATTCGAACGCCTTCCAGTGCTGTAGGAGCTTCGTGGATTGTTCTCTTGTACTTCCCAGTTGTTCTTCTCCCAGATTCACATGTGTAGTTTAGCATTCACCACGAGACTCCAGTGAAGTGCTGTGCACGTTGCCATAGGCCTTCCTCTGCATATCCGCCCTTCCTCGCTCTGTCCAGTGGATTCAAGCACATCACCTTGAAACGTGCATCTCTGAACCTCAGTTCAATGAGACGACCTTGCTCCCCCTGGTGGTGCCCAGGTCCTGGCAGAAAGCTGGGACTCACTTGGTTGGTTTCTCTTCTTTCAGACACTACAGTTCTGTGTTGCCTGTTTGGAAAATAGTTATTGTATATAGTATTCAGTTTTCTGGTTGTTCATGCCAGGAGGTCACATTTACCAGTTAACCCATCTTGGCTGGAAGTGAAAGTCCGTTTTACCTACTTTTGGTATTTTTAAAATGTGAAGATATGTCTATAATTTTTTAATTGTAAACTTCTTGAGGGCAGAGATTTTCTTCTCCTTTGTTCACTGCTCTATCCCTACCTCTTATAATAGTACCCGGAGCATTGTAGGCATTTAATAAATACTTGTCAAATGAATAAATATGTGGAACTTACATCTTGAATTCCATTTTGTGCCTTTATGATGTCCTAACTGATAGTGATGAGCAGGTCACTTACCCAAATATTTGATTACCTATGTTTGAGGCAGCATAATCTTAATAATAATTATAGTCTTAATTACCCAAATTTTTAATTATCAGCTTCCCTGGTACTTGAATACCTATGTTTGAGGTATTATAAGAGGCTTTATAATCTTAGTAGTCATGAAAGATATTGTTTTTAAATACATGTAAATTATAAGAGAAGAGTAACCCTCTAAATTAGAAAATTTTAAGAATTATTCTCTGTAATGACAACGTATAATTTCTTTATACTGTGACTTTGAAGAATGGTTATTAAATTTGAACACCTTGATTTACATTAATATGATTTAAATTATTGCTGATATTTTTCATTATGCAGCTTGGGTGATGGTTGCAGTTTTCCAACTCGCCTTGTGGGGATGGATCCGGAACAAGCTCCTGTTACAAATCAAAATGAATATGCTAGAAGGTGTGCTTCTTGTCATTAAGCTTTTCAGTATTCATTATAAAGCAAACTGTGTGCGTGTGTGTGTGTGTGTGTTGTACATACATATAAATACGTAGTAATTTGTGAGCCAACATAGGCAAAGAGAAATTCTATATAAAAGGTTTTTAACTGAGAGTTAATGTGGGTGTTTACCTAGTATGTTGAAGACAGCCGTATTTTTTATCATCCAAACCATAACACTTTTAATAGTAAGAAAGAGAATGCTTGCTATTGCTATTAATACTTGAACTAGAAATCTCTGGGCCAACCAGGAAACATGGCTATCCTAAATATGCTACATCTTTCTAGAAACTAAGATATTCTTTCAAGATTTGATTCTGTTGGTTTGTATCAGCTCTATTTTTTTCACAGAAATTGGTCATGCGATCCATCATTATACTTTGATAAACAGATGTTAACTGCGGTGTGAAAATAGTATTAATGAGGATTTCAAAAATACAAATGGAAATTTTTTTCTCATTCATTCATCTTAGGAGATATTTTCTCAGTATTTCCATGCCAAGCAATCCGATTCATAAATTCACAGAAATAGCTCATTTTAAATGAAATTTTAAAGAAGATAGAGATGCTTCTGTCAAAGTGAAACAGTTGAAATTTATTTAAGACAGAATTAAATTGCGGGGGAGGAGGGATTATAAATTCCAAGCCGGCCCATTAATATCAGAACGTCGACCTTAGAACCTCCAGTCTTTGGACCTTAGAACTCTAACTCTTACTGTGGGTCTGAGCAAGTCACCTCAGCTGTGTGCGACTCGGTTTCCAGCTCTGTCAAATGAGGGCAATCACAGCTGCCTCCAAGGGTTATTGTGAAGCTTGACATGTGTCTGATGCACCCAGCACAGTGTCTGGCCCGTAGTAAGTACGCAAGGAACACTACTTCCCTTTTCCTCCTTCTGTTCCTCCACTCCCTCCCTCCCCGGGTCTCTTAGCAAGAAAAGTAAGTCTGCGCGGAGTCACTAAATCGTTTTTTCCCCTTAGATCTAAACTGCAGAGGTAGAAAGCAGAAAACTTGGGAAATGACAGGTAATTTTTTTTGTCCTGGCCACAGACCTAGATCCCCACCTTGTGCTACCTTAACGGCTCTTGATTAACACGTTTTAAAAGTTTCACACCAGCCTTTGGAGCTTTTTTCTTTTGTCTAATAGTTTTCGTTGGCACTGTTGGAATACAGATTCTCGGGTCTAGAGAGCCATTCACAGTTGGGGGTTGGGGGCATATTTTTCTTTTGACGATAGAGTTTTTTAAGAGTGCTGAGATCTCATGAGTTGCCCTCACATATGTAGGAGAAGGAATACTAATTTGCTGCTTATTAATTAAGTATTAATTGAGCATTAAACTAGTTACTGAATTATTTTCCTCCTCTTTTCAGTATTGGCTCAAATCAACCCTTTCCTATCAAACCGCTTAGTGAATCAAAAAACCGATTGTTGGACAGTGAGTCTCAGTGGACAGAGAATGAATCTGAAGAAGGCACTGTCAGATCAGGTAATACTTACTTATCTTCTCGAAAACACTGCTTTTTCTGGTTCAAATGAAGGTCAACCAGGTTTAACAATTGTGGAGAAATCAAAATAGCACCATATTTAAAAATACTAACATGTGAGAGACTTGTTAATGGAATATCTGACATATGGGGTGTCAGTGTTTATCGGTAGCTTTTATGGAGAAAAGGCTTGAGTGAGGAAGTGTAGTGACTACTCCTGTGTTCTGTTCTGTTGACACGGTTGGACTTTCCTTTTGTTACCCAGCCATATGTTTCTTGACCTCAGATGTAGAAAGTTCTTTTGGCATTCACTATTCTGAATGGCGTTTAAACAAGATTTTTCTCTAGGGTCTTAATTTTGCTTATTTGAAAATAATTTTTGAAATGCATTGTAGTCTTTGCTGCCTTAATATATAAAAAGAGTGCACCAAAAATATTTTAACCTTTTCATGATGACTGTTAATCATTTCGTGAATTATGAATTCATTGTGGAACAGTTGACAAGACAGAGGTAGTCTTTTGAACCAGGCCAGGTTTATGACATAGGCTGGCCATTTAACATGCATTACAAGCTACACTCTTTGCATGGCGGTTTTTAATAGCAATAGTAATAGCACTGTCCTCATCTTGCTCTGTGGGAAAATGGTTTGGACATTCAGATCATTTTGTACCAAGGGAAATACCCTAAGACTTGAAAGCCTGCTGTCAGAATTTCTGATTTTTTGTTTGTTTTTGGCTCTTCGCAGTGCTTAAGTTATTCTCTTGAATTCGTATCATTAGGATATTCTCTTGAATTAGTATTCGTTAGGATCATCAGACCCATGTGTAAGGTCAAAGGAAAAATTCATTCATGGGCTTCGCAGTTATTGCTGCTTTCAAAGCCAATGGACATTTTCACAAATATAAGCCTAAAACCAGACTTTTAGCTCTTAGCGCTTCTGGGTTCTCCAAGAGGATATGGTTATGGTTGATAACCATAAGCATAATACAGTGCTTTCGTAAGAGTTGCTTTTACTGTGATCATCAGTTCTACCATTTAGCCAGAAACTTAATACTTCTTTTTTTGTGTCATGTCGTATATAATTATGTGCTTACAGGGACAAATAACCATGTTACAGTGGCAATAGAAAATTGAGTACCACTGGTTCATAACTAACCATTTGAATAAGAACAAGGTAAGACAGTATAAAGGTAATCTCCTTGAACAAATGCAGTTATTTTCATGTTTTCTAATCTCAAAACAATTTGCAAGCCATTTTTTTTTACTCTTTCAATTATATCAGCAAAATTAGGTAGTTAAGAAGAGATTGGAAGGTAACAGCTGCCTCAATCCCATTTTTCTTACCACTCCTAGCACAATCTTAGTAAACATGTATTGGTAGGTTAATGAAGAAGCTAAAAGCTTTTTTGGGTTGGTATGTGGACAACTAATCTTTTCAGTAAACGGTGTCTTATTAATTAGTTTAAGAAAAACAAGATGACTTTTGCCTACTAGTAGAAAGATGTTGATCCAGAGAAGAGTGGCTGCAGAAAAGACTGAAGAGGTTCGCTGATGTGATCTAGTTGGAAAAGAGGTAACAAAAGAGAGTTTCCTGTAGCCAGCCACGCTGATCAGCTGTTCTCTGTGTGGCCAGCCCGAGACAGCAGCCAGAGGAAATTAATTTACCTGGCACCCAAGAACTTCCCAGACAGACTAAACATAAGCCTTAGTGCAAGTAGGTGGTGTAAGTAAGTTGAACTGTGAGGGATGTAGTGAGCTCCGTCTCTCCCGATGCTTTGAAACAAAGACGGCTCTCTGTTTCAGTTGGGGACTCTCTCGATGACTTGGTAGCATCTTGGGCAGCTATTAGATTGTCCCGAAGTCTTCCTCGTAACCTGTATTGGTTACCCTTTGCTGCATAACAGACGACCACAAACAGCAACTGAAGACAGTGTCCCTTTACTGTCAGTTTTTCTGTGGCAGGAGTTCATTTTTTCAAGGAGTTCTCATCTGCAGTCTCAGTCAGGGGAACATCTGCTTCCTTGCTCAGCAGTTTTCATTAGCATTCAGTTCCTCACAGAGGACCTGGAGCCCAGGTCCGAGGTAACAGGCAGAGCCTACGTGAGACCTAGCAGAATCAGAACAGAGGCTCTCAGGGTGGGCTTGTGTCAGGCTGGACTCTGGAGAGGAGTGGTGACTGTGTGTCATGAGGTGACCAAGAACTGTGGCTGTGGTATAGCCTTGGTTCTAGAATTCCTAATGTGGGTGGAAGAATGTCTGATGCTAGTGGTTGTTGAAAATCCTCAACAATCTATAAATGTTGCTGGGGGACCTCCCTATATGCTCTAGCAGTCTTAGGAAGGGGTGGATAAAGATGTCCTCGCAGGTTATGTCCAAGTTAACAGTAAGGGAGAACCAAAAGAATCTACCTCTTTTAAAATGTTCTCGTTTGCTTCAGAGGAAGAAGGTCAGCAGTACCCCTTACTTGCTGCTTATAAAAATCTTTGTTATTATTACAGTATTAGTTGTATTAAAGTATTTATTTCCTGTCTTATTTTATTTTATTTTATTATTTTTTAAGTGTTTATTTATTTTTGAAGGAGAGAGAGACAGAGCACGAGGAAGGGAAGGACAGAGAGAGAGGGAGACACAGAATCCGAAGCAGGCTCCAGGCTCTGAGCTGTGAGCACAGGACCTGCCATGGGGCTTGAACTCACGAACCGTGAGATCATGACCTGAGCCGAAGTCGGACGTGCAGCCGACTAAGCCACCCGGGTGCCCCTGTGTCCGGTCTTGTTATTTTAGCAGCTTTATACCTTAGCCCACAGAACCGCTTAATAAATCTTATTTTCAGAACTATAGAATTAAGTTTTAACCAATAACTCAATTGTTTCTGATTTTGTAGGTTTATAAAAACATATTATGGACTGATATTTTCAGTTTTATTTGCAAGAAAATGATCAATGGAATGAAATAATTGAAGTATAAGAGAAGATATATTTTTTAAAAAAGGAAGCCTTTGTACAGATCGCTGGATCCACAGAAGCACTAACTCCAGAGCAGGAAGATGCCTTAATCTTACATAAGCCCATTTGTGCTACATCGACTGACTGCTACAAAAGTGACTTAATTTTATTTTGGAAATAACACCTGTTATGAGATGCTACAGTTATGAGCTATCAAAACACACGTTGACATGGCAGATGTATTTTTTTGACACCTGAGTTCTATTGTTAGAGTCGTTTCTTTGTATCCATATAAATTTTCACTCCAACAAGCTGAGAAGTTGTCTTAAGTGAAGTACATGTAGGGCAGTGTGGTGGCTGAAGGTGATTGATAATATCCACTTACTGTTGCTTGTACTGTGTAAGGAAAAGAAAATAACTTTTTTTTATTGGGTGTTTGCTAGTTTATAATTACTGTTTTATACTTTTCAACATTTTTAATAATAAAGTTTTTTTATTGTTGGCTATAAAATAACACTCAGAAAGATTCAGATATCTAAATATAGTTATTTAAAACATGGAGCACATTTGTATAATTCATTGAGGGCTTAGTTCTAAGCATTAATACAACCATGTAATGTAGTGTTGTGCCCAAGGCTTAAAGAGAAGTATTTTTGGTTTTCTCTGCTTTCAAATTCCTTTTTTGTTGAACTTCCATGGGTATTTTTATGGGCAGGGAAACACAAAGGCACATGTGCTATAGAAATATTGGACACAGAATAGTGGCAGTGGCTAGGAGAAAAGTAAAGAGGAAGATGGGCAGGTTTTGTAAGCTGTTAAAAATTACTTGTCGTCCTAAGGTATTTAGGGTACACACGCTGTTGACTTTCAAATGTCAGTTTAGGTGATTACTAAAAATTGCTTGGAAACTTTTTACAGCAATCCTATAAAGCTTAAACGGTGACTTAAAATGCAATTTGAACTAGGATAAAACTGCTTAGCATCATTCTACCTTCAGGAGAGAAATTCTAACCTGAGTAGTCCGTTTAAAACTTCCAGTCTGTGAGCAGTGGATTCCACTATTCGTGCCAATTTTGAAATCTGACTTCCTAAACAGCAGCCCCTTTCTGCCTGCTAAACATATATACATACCCCTATTCCTTTGGAAATCCAGTCTAAGCGACAGGAATTGTTGAATTAATTCTAAGGGAAAATACTGTACCCTGTAAGGGAGAAACAACATAGACATGTTACCTCATCTATCCTGCTTAGTCCTATGTGCACACACAAACCAAAATGATTGATCGCTTCCAGTATTGGATAGAGCTGAATCTTAACCAGCATCTGTAAATATTGACCATTACGGTTTATCGGTCTGTAAAATAGGATTGGAGGAAGGGGTATTATGCATGAGTTAGACTGGATGACCTCTCACATTCTTTGACTCCTAATTTTGCAAAATTAACCTTATATTTCATTCATCCACCAAGTATTTTGGAGGCACCTTCTGTATGCCAAACATACGCTGTAGGGATAGCTCTGTAATTTCCTAATGTAGCATAAATTTTTAGTCAGCTGTTCCAGATCTTCAGTTTATAGGATTCGTCTAATTCCATTGGCTATGCTAATATTAGATTTTAATAGGAAGTAATGTTTTCTCCCTTTGAACCAAAGGAATGAGTTACTTTGAAAATACAGTTTGGAATACTATTATAATGGTTCCTTTACCTTTATTTGAACTTTGTAGTCCTAATACTCTTGACTCCAGAAAACTTTTAAGTATGAGAGTTAAGGGAGTTAAAAAAAATCACTTCACTTTGGCGGTTTATGTATTGTAAGGAAATTGTGAACGTTTAAACTTACCTGACTACTTGCAGAAATGTTCTCCCGGTACTTTTTGTGAGTATTTCTACATTTAGATCACAGGATTTGCATGCACCTGATTAACAGTTGAGGAAACACAGTTTTTCCCCTTTAACCTATTCAGGCACTTTTGTGGTGACGTAATCTTTCTCTCTTAAGTTTTATTTAACATCATCTTTAATAGTATAGCAAACACCTTTTGAGAAGTTTTCACTTTAAAGCCTTTGCCTTAGTTACCTTTGGTTTAATTTATGGCCAGCACTTTGCCACATTCTAGATATTTGGCTGATTTATTCATACGTGTTAATGGTCATTCAGCAGGGGCCTACAAATGGCCTGGGAGTCACGGCAAGGTTGCCTCTTTGGTGTTTCGACTGGTATTGATTGATTAGTGCTATCAACTCTTTAGGGGCAAAGGTCAAAACGAAGGCCTGTCGAAATCTGTTAGTACTCTATCTTTGGTCCCTCGAACACTTTGATATCTTTAAGGAAAATAAAGTTGAATTTCAGGTCCTGCCATTGCCATTAAAGACAAATTCCACCAGGAGTCTTGGTTTTACCTGGGTACAGATTTACTTGAATGTTCGGTACCTGAGGCGTCTGGCCGGTCTCATTATGCCAAACCAAAGAGCAGCTGCACTACAGTAGTTCTTAAACATGAACATGTTTACAGAGTTCAGTTCCATTTTTACATGTGGATGATTTTTTAAAACCTTGTTACGTATTGAATGATTTTCATCCAATGTGTCATAAGCGAATTTAACTGTAAGGTTAGTTTAAATCAGATATGCAATGTTTACTTGAATTTTACTTCTTTTAGAAAGATTTTGACTATGTTTACAGGATCGTTTGAAGTAAAGATTATCAGACATGTGAGATGTCCATTCATTAATCTTTAAAGCAAATGTATATTAAGGGCTTAGGGTCTGTATATTGGGGGCACTGAATAGACAGTGACTTACAAATATGTTTTGCTTACATTTTGTTCTAGGACTAGCACTGCTATCAATGGAAACTATTTTTAACTAATCTGTTATTGAGAAATTAATCGTATTTTTGCATTTCAGCCAAAATAAAGACCATATCTGATCATTTGCAAGGTACAGGTGATGCTGTACACCTGAAATCCACGTGTTTCATATGATCTGAACTGTATTTTCCAATCTAAGTTACAAATGCAATATAGATTCAGAAAGGTCCATATTTTTCTAATGACTTCACTTGCTATTACCCTGTTGGGTTGCATAAAGGAGGAAGGAATTGTATTTGTATTAAAAGATTACGAAAGCTATTAGTCAAGTTTATTATATTTGTACATGATTGCAAATGAAGCTATATGCCCATTTGAAAGAAAAGATGGATACTATTTTAAAATGGTCTTTAATATGTTTTTATAGAAACAAATTTGAAATACGGTTTATTTTGGTTGTCTTTACTTATCAAGCACCGTAAGTCCTGTATTTGTTTGTCATAAGTATAATCCTGGACCATGACTTAATGTTAACTCTGCTTTGTCTTTTGGATGGCCTAACCTACATTAACATGAAGGCTGAACGTTTTTAAACTTTTTTTTTTCAAAAATCATTATATTTACCTTATTAATAAATAAAAATAAAGTCTTGTATTTGAACAGATTTTTGTTGTTGTTATAAAGTGGTATATATCAAATGAGAGAATAACTGTTATTTTGATCCTTTTGGAAATTTGGTAAAATAGTGTTTAGTTAGAGAAGCGGCTAACAATTTGTGCTAACCACATCTAAGACAGGTGCTATTTGAGTGCAAACGTATTGTAGTTTATGAAGGCCAGAGATTGCTTATTCAGAACGTCTTAAGTTTGCTTTTTCTGAACATGTTAACTTTCAATTCAAAAGTCACTTTAGGATTGTAAGTACCTTGGAAACCCTGTAAAAGTTGAACTGTGGTTGTCAGAATGCTGAATAATGGGTTTTATCTTGCGTAGAATTCTTTCTGACATTTGTATTCTCATTCCCTTCCAAATCAGCGGTTTTGTTATTTGAGGCTGCTGGATAAAACAGGAAGGTTCTGAGAGCCGTGATTCCAATTTTTAGACGAGCAAAATTTCAAACCATTTGCAAGAACCAGTAGAGATGCAGCAGCCTTTTCTGTTTTAATTGGCGGGACGGCGGGGGGGGGGGGGGGGGGTAATTTAGAGCACCGTGTTTGAGGTCGGAAGGAGGACAGACTCCTGACTGGTCAAGGGGCCATTTTGACACCAAGAGCAGTAGTGACATCGCATCGGCCTTACTTTTCTCACTTCTCGTAAGTTAGCTTTTCAGAACCTTTCTGGAAAAGATGTTGGCCTCTTTTACCTGTCTTATACTCAGGTACTCCAGAATCTAGAGGGATGAGAACTAACATTTAGTCTTTTGCGTGTAACAGGTTTTTATGAATGTTTTAACAACTCTGTGAAGTTAGCCTCATTTTCTTGAACCCCTGCATATCCGTGCCTTCCATTTGATAAAGAGGATTTAAGGTTCCTTAACTCCCCTCCTGCTGTTCTCCCGGCAAGAATGTCACCACCTGTCAGCCCATTCTCCATACAAGGTAATTCTCTTCATCCAGGATTCCCAATACAGTAGAAATCATACTTACATCATACTTCCCCGTGGCCTCCAGGCCAAGTTAGCATCGCTGTGCTATTACTAATTTAATTTAGCCACAGATTAGTCACATGCACTTTGAAGTCAACTCGCTGGACTATAAATTCTTGAGGACTTTTTTTTTTTTTTTTTTTTTTTTATACTAACTACGCACAAAATGAACACGGAAGTTCAGAAAACAATTGGAGGAAAGAATTTCATGTTCATTACTCTGTCGTGTCCCGAACTCTCACAAGTGAGCATCAGAGCCTATAAAATTATCCCAAACTTCAAAAATACTAGTCGGTCTTTCACACATTTTAGTGGAAGTATAAATTTATGGGGCAGCATCATTGGAGAGCAGTTTGGCAAAATCATCTTCCAAATGTCCATATTCTCTGGCCTAGCAGTTCTACTTTGGGGAGTGTTACACATTTACTTACGCGTTATGAGCGGTACATGAGGATGTTAGTTGCAGAGCTGTTTAAAGCAACAGGACTGGAAACCGCATGTCCCACTGCCGTTTACGGTGGCCTAATGCAAGAGACTATCTGAAAGGATACACAATGAACTATTAGTGTCTCCAGAGAGGAAACGGGGGGGGGGGGGGGGTGGAATAGGTTACATACATTTCACTGTGTGCCCTCTCACTAATTTATTTTTATATTATGTGCATGTTACTTTTAAAAAAGAACAATGGTGGTTTAGATATTCTATAGACCAGTGAGGGAGAAATCAGTTATTTGATATATGATGCTGGGCCAATGTGCTAGCCACTTGGGAAAAAAGTCCTTCACATCCTACATCAGAACAGATTTCAGTTGCTCATGGTATGTTAGATAGTGAAAGCAAATACTGCAAAAACAAAACAAAACCCATGGGTAATGGATTTAATAATGGGCTAGGAAAGGGATTTCTAAGTGGGCGCAGTGCTGGTGACCGTAAAGCAAGACAGATTTGAATACCTGCAAAATTAAGAAAATTAGCACTGATAGGAAAAAATGGAGATAGAACAATAAGAAATTCACGAAAGAAATACGGATCAATAATAGCGGATAGAAGATACTTCGCTTCATTAATTAAAGAAATGCAAGTGAAAACACCAATAAGATTATTTTTGCCTATGGTAGATAATAGCCAGTGTTGCTAAAGAAGCATTTTGGCGGGAACGTAAAATGGCTTCACTTTACTAAAAAAGTGATTTGGCAATACATGTCCCAAGTTTCACTGCGTAATCTTCGTACTTAGAGATACGCACATAAGGCGAGTTGTTTGAGAGGCTTTGGTAAAAGCAGTACGAAAGGAATACCAGTGTTCATTTATAGGAAATCTGCTATATTATGTCGCTCTTTTCCAGAGACCACGATGAGGGCATTTGAAGAAGAGGCCACGTGTAGCTATTTTCATCAAAACTAAAGTGTCTCCACTGGAACGATCTTGGAGACGTTACGTGAAATAATCAAATCGCAGCGCTCTGCCCACAGGGTGTGATCCCGCCTAGAGGCTTCAAAGTACCTGTCGTGTACCTGTGGGTTCAAACTCCGCCTACTTGTGGAGCACCTGCTCCAGAGGATGGGTGAGTGGTGGGACCAGGGGGAGTCCGGGGCTGACTCGGGTGGGGTCGCAGCTGCCCCTGCCCTCTGGCTGCCGCCGGAGACATACCGGGACCCCAGGACCCACACGCTGGAATGGCAGGGGAAGCTCCCAGGCCCGAATCTGCCGGGGTGTCGGCAGGCAGAGCGGGCCCCCGGGCGTTCTCGGTGCCAGGCATGAACAGTAGCTCATGTGGCTGCCCGGAAGGGACGACCGCCTGTTGGGAAGGTTTGCCAACGACCAACCTGTACAGGGTGGACAAGCTGCGGTAACACTTTGCTCAGCCTTTTACAAGAAACCTCAAGCCCCTGTTTGCAGTCTGTAGCCTTTCTCGATGCAGAGAAGCTGTCGACGTATGCTGAAGGTCCAGTTAGAAAAACGACTTGTTTTGCGATGGTCTTTCTGTTAAAATTCACTCAAGAGACACATCACCCGGAAACGACTTGCGGAAATGCAGTCTCTGCATCGCTTCTTGGATTCAGGTCCACGCTTGTTTCCAGAGTTCGAGGGAAGGAGAGAAGACAGTGAGGGATGGGGAAGGGTTTCCCCAGAATGTGTTGGAACTGTTGTCCGTATGTGCATGGTTTTCCAGCGTCCTGGACGTAGTGTATATAGTGATTAAACTTAAGTCCTTATTTAAAATACGTAGCTTTTCTACGTGCTTAGGTGTGCTTGTCATATGTTACATATGATATACAACAATAGGGAGAATATTTCAATAGTCTTAGATTGTCTTTCTAATGGAAACAGTGAATCACTCTGAGAAATAATTTATACATTCACCAAGTGGGTGGAGGAGAGTGAGAAGGGAATTATGCACGTTTACTGTAGTGTCGCTGTGTATGTGGTGTATATAACAGAAAAGGGCGTGCTCTAATTTCATATAACAAATAGGGAGCTAATAAATACTTTCGTATACTTTCTTGGTTAAGTTTGTAAGAAAGACTTTTCAACATTACTTTTTTTTTTTAATTTTTTTTAAATGTTTATTTATTTTTGAGATAGAGAGAGAGACAGAGCATGAATGGGGGAGGAGCAGAGAGAGAGGGAGACACAGAATCGGAAGCAGGCTCCAGGCTCTGAGCCATCAGCCCAGAGCCCGACGCAGGGCTCGAACTCATGGACCGCGAGATGGCGAGATTGTGACCCGAGCTGAAGTCGGACGCTCAACCGACTGAGCCACCCAGGCGCCCCTCAACATTACTTTTAGAAGTGAAATTCTTCATCTACCCCTGAAGTACAACATGCCTGTATTTTGTCCTTGAGATAGGCTGTGAAGACAAAGAAGTAAGGAAAGAATTTGCCAGAATGTTCCTATTTAGGCGACACTTTCAGATTGTAACCGGCCCTCCCCTTGTGCCCTTTATTCCAAACGGCTGTGTGCAGAGTGAACACTGGGTCCGTATTTTAACATCTGGTCTTTCCAGACACTTTGAAGTGAAGATGTGTGTTACAAATAGTAAAATCATGTGGTTTTTCATACTTTTTTTTTCTTGGTTGTTAAATTCAAAACCTAAGGTCCTGTGATGGGGTTTACAAAAGAGGACTGTCTTCTGGAACTGATGTGGTTAGTCCATCTCTGTGTATCACATTTGTGACTCTTTACTGGAAAAGTGACAGAAGAATGTATGAAAGGAAAGGTCCGCTGCCAGTCTGTTCACTTTTAGGAAACACTGCAAATCATACTTCGTTCCATATGTGTGAGGGGTTTTTGGTGGTCTGGGGGCTTGTTTTGTTTTTTGTTTGTTTGTTTGTTTGTTTCGGCTGTTAAATGATCCTTTACTGAAATACTTTTCCTTTGTAGTTGTTAACTAGCGGGCATTCGGCTGCACCTCCATTGACGTCGTCAATGATGTCACGAGGGGGGTGGCCATCAACATTGCAGCCCACATACTGGGCAGTCCCCAGGATCTGTGTCAGGCTCCAGAGAGTTCTCTGGCCGAAGATCAGTGCCACGTCCGTCAGGCAGTGTTGAGAGTCTCCTCAAAAGTGGTATTTCCACTGTGCTTAGTGTTTTTCTGCTTCTCTCTCTTGGCGGTTCCTTGAGGGCTCTGATAATCAGGGCAGAGGCAGAAGGTACCAGTTCAGCCTGGACCTGTCATACCGATGAATGGTCAGTTTTACTGTTATCCTCAGACCCTTCCGGTCACTCGTTGCCTTGGCGATGTAATCACCAACCCTTTTTGGAGATTGACCCAGGGGGCCGATGTTAGGAGCCAGGGCAGAGGTGGCACGACTTTGATCTCCTTGGGGTTGAACTTAGCATGGGGGAGGTGGCTGGTGTCGGATGAACCCGGATCCAGGAAGACTGAAGAGAATTGCTCCTTGGCCTCCTGTGAGCCAGAAGGTCCACATATGTGTGTTTTCTTTAACATGCCTTTGAAGTGGGTGAAATTACATTTCTTGTTTTGAAACACCGAGTGGAATAACATTTTTAAAATATCTTTCTGTTTAGTTTTATGTAGAGTTGGAGACATATTTTATAGGTGGAATTGTTAAGCCACCTTTTTTTTTTTTAAATGTTTATTTATTTTGGAGGGGGCCAGAGAAAGAGAGAGAGAGAGGGAGACAGAATCCAAAGCAGGCTCAGACCTGTCAGTGCAGAGCCCTACACGGGACTCGAACCCCCGAACCATGAGATCATGAAAGTCGGACACTCAATGGACTGAGCCCCCCGGGCGCCCCAAACCACCTTTGAGAAGTATCCATTCAGTACTTATTCATTGGTTTGTGAGTGAGAGAAAAGGCAGTACAAGGTTAGGGTTCTACAGATGTGTTTATATTTAGATTATAGCTGCAGATCAATCGATGTCAATCAGCATTTTATGTAACTATATAGATACATTGTTAAGCAATTAAATGGAAAACATGCTTTCTTGCTAATACTCTAGTAGTATATAGATCAAATAATGATTAGTCTTAGAAGCATTCAGTTATATATTCTGTGCTTTGTTGCTTAGTGCTGTATTTTACACTGATTATTAAGAGAAAAGGGGCCCTTCTAATTGAAATATTTACAGAGGCCTGATGTTCTTTCCTGCTTCTAAGATGAAACATATTTTTCTCCTAGCAAAGACTAAACTGCCTTTCTTTATGGTCTGAGTTGGAGGTGTTAACTCATATTGATAAAACTACCAATGCTTTCAGACTCTGACACAGGACATTATTCACAATACATGAAAATGTAAGACGCAAAACCATGTGTATGACCCCCAGTCATAGACAAAGTGTGTGTGCCTGGGCACTGGGCTCTGATTTTGTGATTATAAGCAAGTTTGTTCTGTTATCGAATTATTTTTTAGTTCTCTGTGATAGGCACATACTACTTTTAAATTTGAGGAGAAAAACATACATAAAAGCATTGAAGGAGATTGGAAGGAAGCACCAAGACGGTTGGAAAAGGGGGAGGAGTAAGTAGGGTGGCCGTGAAGGGATCGTTCATGTTTTGCTTCGTATGTTATATACTACATGAATTTTTCAGTCATCATGGGAATCAGTTCAGTGAGATTCCTATGGCATCAAAATAAATACAAAGTAACATCTGCTTCTTGGAAATTTCAACAAACAGAAGTTGTCAGCATAAACAAAGAGTACAGCCAACAAAACCGTCCTTGACTGTGGAGATAAAGCTCCCCGGCTGGAATCAGACTCGTGTGTTTCTTGAACGAACGAGAGCCTATTTTTTTTTAATTCTTTTAAATGTTTTTTTATTTATTATCAAGGACAGAGAGACAGAGCACGGGAGCAACAGAGAGAGGGGGAGACACAGAATCGGAAAGCAGGCTCCAGGCTCTGAGCTGTCAGTACAGAGCCCGACGTGGGGCTTGAAGCCATGAACCGCGAGATCATGACCTGAGCCGAAGTTGGACGGACGCTTAACGGACTGAGCCACCCGGGCGCCCCACCCATGTATGTCACGAAGCTTGTGGGATTTGCGCTGACACCGTAAATGACTCTCTTGGTTTCAGTTAGGGATAATTTATTGAACATAGTATAAGAGTAATTTAGAATTGTGGCTAGAAATAAAGTCTGTGAAATAATACATACGGTCTTTATTGTGCTGCTCATATAGATCACTCAGTGGGCAAATGACTCATGTTCAAGTTAAGGTATAAGGAAGGAACAAAAATGGATGGAACAGAAAGTTTTCCATTTTTACCAACAACTTTTTAAAAGAAAAAGGGCAGCAAATAAGTAAGAATAATAATATGAGGAATCGTTGCTTTGGAGTTTCTGGCTTCTGGTATGAGAAAATGTGAATTTCCGTAATAGGTTAATGCGAAAAGATTCTTTGGGGTGAATAGTTTGGTTTTGAACATTTTTGAACATTTTATTTTTTTTTTAATGTTTATTTATTTTGAAAGAGAGCGTGCGCACGTGAGCCGGGGAGGGACAGAGAGGAGAATCCCAAGCAGAATCCCAATCTGCGCTGACAGTGTAGACAGAGCCCAATGCGGTGCTCGATCCCTTGAACCGTGAGATCATGGCCTGAGCCGAAATCAAGAGTTGGACGCTTAACCAACTGAGCCACTCAGGCGCCCCTGGTTTTGAACATTTTAACTTGGAGATAGCATCTCAGTAAAGATGTGAAATAATGGGATATTTTAATCTGGAGCTTAGAAGAGATATCTAGATAGGAAATACAAATTTTGTGCATCAGATCTATAGACAGGAAACGATTACAGTAATGGTAAGTGTGTAGATAGTTTGTAAAATTATATTTTAGTATCTTCTCTAAAAGATGTGCTTGTTTAGGAGCACCCGGGGGGCTCAGTCGGGTAAGCATCCAATTCTTGGTTTGGGCTCGGGTCATGATCTCACAGTTCATGAGTTCGAGCCCTGCGAGGGGCTCTGTGCTGATGGTGTCAGCCTGCTTGGGATTCTCTCCTTCTCTCTCTGTCCCGCCTCACTTGCAATCTCTCTCTCTTTCAAAATAAACTAAACTTAAAAATGTCTAAGAGGTGCTTGTTTAAAACAAAGTATAGCGCTGTATTGTGAGATTTGTAACATAGTAAAAGCACAAAGGATGGGTTGGTAAATGGAACTATACAATTGTAGCGAAAGTAGCATAATATTAACTCTAAATAGACTGATAAGTTAAAGAGGTATTTCGTATTCCTGGAGAAACCGCTAAAAAATACTGCAACGAGGTGTAGTCAAAAAGTGAACAAAGGAGTCAAAATGGAATAATAAGAAATGTTAGCCCAAAAGAAGTCAAGAGGGGAACTGAGACACACACACACACACACACAAAACAAATGAGACTAATCGAAAACAAATAGCAAAATGGCAGACTTTACTCATAACTTAAGTGTAAGTTATACTTAAATGTATGCTTAAATGTATACTTAAATGTAAGTACACACTAAATACTACAAAGACAGTAATTGTCATATTGGATTAAAAAAAAAACACAAGACCTATTCTATGACTATATGCTATCTCTAAGAAATGTATTTTAAACACAAAGATAACTTGAAAGTAAAAGGATGAAAAAATATACATCATGCAAACATTAGTCATCAGATAAAATATACTTTCATAGTGATAAAAGATCAAGGCTTTAGGGGTGCCTGGGTGGCTTGGTCGGTTAAGCATCCAACTGTGGCTCAGGTCATGATCTCGCAGTTCGTGGGTTCAAGCCCCGTGTCGGGCTCTGTACTGACAGCTCAGAGCCTGGAGCCTGCTTTGGATTCTGTGTCTTCCTCTCTCTCTGCCTCTACCCTGCTCACACTCTCTGTCTCTCTCTCTCAAAAATAAACATTAAAAATTAAAAAAAAACAAAGATCAAGACTTTAGGAAGGCATAATGCCTGCAAATTTTTATGTGCCTAATTACAAAGCTTCAAATACATGAAAACAACTAAAGAGAGAAACAGACAAACCTGGAGTCATAGGATATTCTAAACGCCTTTCTTTATAATTGATAAAATGGCTATACTGAAAGTCAGGATATAAAGTAAGAATATAAAAAGACTTGAATGACATTATTACCCACCTTGACGTAACTGACATTTCAGAACACCTCACCCATTAACCTTAGAATGCACTCATGGGATGTTCACTAAGACCACATGGTGAGCCATAAAAAAAAATTTCAATAAATTTTAAAAGGCTGAAATCATTTTCAATGTCTTATTACCGTGATAGCATAACACTAAATTAATAGCAATAAGACATCTAGAAGAGCTTAAATTATTGGAAATTAAAAGACACACTGATTAAGTGAAGGATCTGCGATGTTACCTTTCTTACATATTTATATAGATACTAGCAGAAACACCAGTCACCTTGGTCAGAGGTCAGCCTAATTCACATTAAGAACAGCCAGAATAACACTGCAGTATTATTAGTCCCCGCATGCCTAACACTGTGCAGACGATGAACTCAGACTGTGTATGCCTACATATGTGGTGGGGCGATTATAACTGTCAGAGAGGAATCCTGAAAATATGAATTTCTGCACTTAGAGAATTTCTGTCCAATGAGAGGAGGAAGGATCCTGGGTCCTTACCTTTGAAATGTAACTATATTTCCCTGGAGGGGAGACTAAAAGGAAGATAATGTCCAAAATCACTCCTGAGGTCTGGGTTATTCATTCAGTCAGCCTTGCCATTAGCCTAGGTCTCTACTCTGGAAGGTAACCATTTGGCTCCCAAAGAGATTATGCTCTTATCTTTTGGATTTATCTTTTGGATGGTAACCATTAGTTCTACCTTTCAGGGGCAAATGGCTGCAAAGTGATATATGAAAATCTATTATTTCTAGGGGAGTTAAAAGTAAGCACCTTAAAATCAATTTTACAGCTCAGGAGGTTAAGACTTCGTAGGAACACTGAAAAATTCAGGAAGGATTTGTCCTTTCGTAGCATATAAATCTATCAATGGGTCAGGGCACCTGGGTGGCTCGGTCAGTCAAGCATCCAGCTCTTGATTTTGGCTCAGGTCATGATCTCATGGTTCATGGGATCAAGCCCCACATTGGGCTCTGTGCTGATAGCGCAGAGACAGAGGGATTCCCTCTCCCTCTCTCTCTCTGACCCTCCCCTACTCGTGCTCTCTCGCTCGCTCACTCTCTGTCTCAAAATTAAACATTTTTTAAAAAATCTATCAATGGGTCAAAAAAATCAGAAAGGAAATTAGTAAGTACTTGGAACTGAATGATAATGAAAATACAAAATTTCAAAACCTGTCTTGTGCAGCTAATGAAGTACATACGGGGAAAATTAAATATTTAAAAGCTCGTATTTTCAAGAACCTTCAAAATCAATCTAAATTAAAAGGCCAGAAGAAGAAAAGCAAATGACGCTCAAATGAAAAGAAGGTAAAAATAAGACCAGAGAATAATGATGTAGAATACGAAAAATAGCACAAAAACTAATAGAACCAAAAGTTCTCTGGAAACATTACCAAAGTTATTAGCAAAGTCTCGATCAATACATAAATCACTAGTATCAGTAATGAAGAAGTCACTACAGATCCTACTGACATCAAGAGAATAGAAAGGGAATATTACAAACGTTATGCCAATGAATTTGATAACTTAGATAAAACATCCCTAAAGAAACACAACTTACCAAAACTGATAAGATGAAAGGAAATCTGAGTGGCAAAGACAGTGAGTTTGTAATCCAAGATTTCTCCAGGACTTCCAGCTCTAGAACAAGATTGAATAATGCCCCCTATGACTCCCACTAAGTACAACAAAAATTTCTGGATATTACCTAAAAAACATAAGGGTCTGAAAAGTGGAGAGAGAGGCCATTTAGGAACCTCAGGACCCAAGAAACAACATTTCTTTTTTGCCACATATATCTAATACTGGGTGTTGGAGAAGCTGGCAGTGTGGAACACCAATGGGAGCAGCCTGTTCTCCGGCCAAAAGACCAAGAAAGGAACACCTGTCAAGACAAAACATTCAGACAATAACTACTTCACTGAGTCCAACAGCACGCTTACATACACACAACCACCAAAATGCAGCCCTAGCCCTAGCCTTACCCTACCAGCAAAGCCCAGTGAGGAGCCTAGATTTCTCCTCCCATTCAGCTGTAATGAGGTCCCCTCCCACCCCATCCTGCTGGGGTCGTATCAGAGAAAACCAGGAGGGAAACTGGAACTTTCACCACCATCTGATAATAATGAAACCTCACCCCTCCCACAGTGACATTAGAGACTACATGGGGTGGGGTGGGGGGTAATAATGAGGCTTCAGCGGCCAGAGGTGTGGTTGGTGAAAGCCTACTGAGGATCCCAAAATACCACCTCTGCCTGACAAGAAGGAGGTACCCCTTGTCCCCGGTGAGTGTCAAAGGGAAAGCCTGGACTTTCACCCCCATTTGGCAGAAATGAGACATTACCTATTTCCTTGCGGGCAGGGTGGGCAGTGTCACAGGAGACCTGCTGAAACAGAAGATCTAAGAAGACCCGAGGTCCCGTCGTACCTAAAATGGCCAAGATACAACAAAAAATCAACCCTACCAAGAACCAGAAAAACCTCAACTTCAGAGGTAATGCAAGAGGCACTGGCACTGAGATGTTGGAATTAGCTGACAAGAATGTTAAGACAGCCGTCATAAAAATGTCCCAGTGAGCAATTATAAACATGCTTGAAGCAAAGTGAAAAATAGTCTCAGCAAAGAAATAGAAGCTATGAAGAAGAAAAATGGAAGTTCTAGAACTGAAAAACACAATAACCAAAATAGAAAATATAATGGATGGGCTCAACAGTAGGTAGAATGGAGGGAACAGAAGAAAGTGAAGTTGAAAGGAGAATAATGAAATTACCCAATCCGAACAACAGAAAGGAGCTCCCCTCGAGGAGGGGAGAACAGAGCCTCAAGGACCTGTGGGACTAGAACAAAAAAAAAATTCCAACATTCCAACATTGGACAAAATACAGAAACCTACAGATTTAAGAAGTTGAGTGACTCTCAAACAATACAAAGATATCCAAGCCAACACCCATCGTAATCACTTCTGAAAACTAAAAGACAAGGGAAACGATTCTTGGAAGCAGTGAGAGAAACGACACCTTACCTGTAGGGAAAAACAAGAAGAATGGCAGTGGATTTGGATTGCTCATCTGAAAAGACGAGGCAAGAAGGAAGCGACACATTTTTCAAGTGCTGAAAGAAAGGAATTACCAATGCGGAATCCCATATCTGATGATAATGTTATTCCAGAAGAAATGTAAATCAAGACTTTCTCAAATGAAAACTAAGTGAATTTGTGGTCACAGATGGTAGTTAAAATTTGGTGCAATGGTGCATGGCGTAAGATAGAGCCTAGACATTGAATCACGGTGTTGTACACCTGAAACTAATGTAACACTGTGTGTCAACTATGTTTCAATTTTTAAAAAGTAAATGAATTCATTGCCAGCAGACCTATCCCTAGATAATGTCTAAACAACAACAAAAAATGATAAGGATTCTTGCGACATCAGAAAGAAAAGAGAAAGAAAGAAAGAAGAAAGAAAAGAGAGAGAAAGAGAAGAAAGAAAAGAGAGAAAGAAGAAAGGAAGAGAAAAAAAGAAGAAAGAGAAAGAAAAAGAAAGGAAAGAAAAGAAAGAAGAAAGACAAAGAACAAAATAAAAGAAGGAAGCAGCAATAACATGGATATGTTGAAATCTTTACCTGTGGCCAAATAATGACGATTTTATTTTTTCCTCTAAAAGCTTTAGTTTTTCCTTGAATATTTAACTCAGATCTGATTGTGTTTATCAGATCATTTGTGTACATTTGTACAAGGGTATACAACAAATGTTTATCCATTCATCAGATGAAAGTGACTTGTTTCTACTTTTTTATTAAAGGTTGATATGAACATTTAGGTCTTTCTATGGACACATGCTTTCATTAATCTTAAGTAAGTACCCAGCAGTAGAGTGGCTGAGTCATATGATAAGTGTTATGTTTAACTTTTAAAGGAATTTCCAAGCTGTTTCCGAAGTGGTTGCACCATTTTATATTCTTATCAGTATATAAGTGTTCTAGGTATTCTGTATCCTTGATGACACTTGGTATTGTCAGTCTTTTAAATTTTATACATTCTAATGGATATGTAGTGGTATCTCATGGTGGTTTTAATTTGCATTTCCCTAATGACTAATAATACTGAGCATTTACTCATGCGTTTTTTTGCAGCCCATTTGTTTCCTTTGATGAAGCATCTGTCCAAATATTTTGTCCATTCAAAAAAATTATTTTCCTGTTACTGAATTTTAAGAATGATTTATATATTCTGGATATGAGTCCTTTATCAGGTATTCTTCTTCCAGTCTTTGGCTTTTTAGTTTTTTTTCATTCTTTTAGCAGAATGTCTTTCAAAGAACAGAATTTCTTCATTTTGATGAATTCTGATTCATCAGATTGGGGTTTTACAAAGCATGACTTCATACATTTTTAAGAAATCTTTGCCTAACCCAAGGTCACAAAGAGTTTCCCCCTATGTTTCCCATGGGAAGTTTTATACAAGTTTTAGGTTTTAGATTTAATCCATGATCCGTTTTGAGGTAATTTTTTTTTTAATTAAAAAATAATTTTTTTAATGTTTATTTTTGAGAGAGAGAGACAGCATGAACAGGGGAGGGGCAGAGAGAGAGAGAGAGAGAGACCCAGAATATGAAGCAGGCTCCAGGCTCTGAGCTGTCAGCACAGAGCCCGACGCGGGGCTTGAACTCACTAGCCATGAGATCATGACCTGAGTCGAAGTCGGACGCTCAACGAACTGAGCCACCCAGCCGTCCCTTAAAATTTCTATTAATGTTTTTATTTACTTTTGAGAGAAAGAGAGAGAGAACAAACGGGGGGAGGGGGCAGAGAGAGAAGGAGACACATAATCTGAAGCAGGCCCCAGGCTCTGAGCTGTCAGCACGGAGCCCATCGTGGGGCTCGAACTCACAGATGGTGAGATCACGACCTGAGCCGAAGTCAGGTGCTTAACCAACGGAGCCAGCCAGGTGCCCCTGAAGTAATTTTTGTATCTAGCATTAGACACAGACTGAGGTCATCTTTTGCATATGAATACTCATTTGTTCCAGCACCAGGTTTTAGAAAAGATTATCCTTTCTTCACTGCATTTCCTGTGTGTATCTGTTAAAAATTAATAAATTACATACGTGTGGCCTACTTATGAACTTTCCATTTTATTTGTCTTTATGTCAACACCACACCCTCTTAATTACTGAAGCTCTACATTAAGTCTTGAAATCAGGGAGTATTAAATCCTCCAACTTTCTGTATTTCAAAATTGTTTTTGCTATTCTAGGTCCTTTGAATTTTCATGAATTTTAGAGTTAGCTAGTCAATTTCTACAAAATAAGAAAAAAACCTATTGGGACATAAAATGGGATTACATTGAAACTATAGATTACTTTTGGTAAAATTGCCATAGTTACCTTAAGACTCTTCTGACTAATGTGCACAGAATATCTCCATTTCTTTAGGATTTCTTTGACTTTCCTCAAACACTGTAGTTTTCACTGTACTGGTATTGTACAATTTTTTCAGACTTTTTCTAATGATTATTTTTTTTTCAACGTTTTTTATTTATTTTTGGGACAGAGAGAGACAGAGCATGAACGGGGAGGGGCAGAGAGAGAGGGAGACACAGAATCGGAAACAGGCTCCAGGCTCCGAGCCATCAGCCCAGAGCCTGACGCGGGGCTCGAACTCACGGACCTCGAGATCGTGACCTGGCTGAAGTCGGACGCTTAACCGGCTGCGCCACCCAGGCGCCCCTCTAATTATTATTTTTAAGAAAATGTTTATTTTTGAGAGAGAGTGCAAGCAGTGGAGGGGCAGAGAGAGAGGGAGACACAGAATCCGAAGCAGGCTCTAGGCTCTGGGCTGTCAGCACAGAGCCCGACGCGGGGCTCAAACCCACAGACGGTGAGATCATGACCTGAGCCAAAGTCAGACACTTAACTGACTGAGCCACCCAGGTGCCCCAACATTAAAACAAATTTTAATTACCCTAATTAAACGATAAAGTACCCTCCATATAGGGACCCAAGGTATTAGGAGTAATACAAATGTCCACAGACTTGTTAATTGTTTTAACCACTTTCCACCTCCGCCATCCAAATTCAGTGCTTAGCTGGATTATTTTGATAGCTACCGGGTTTTTCTGTTCCTAGTCATTTCTTCCACTAACCCATTCTCCACAATGCTCTCCATTATTTAACGAATTAAGCATTTTTGATGGCTCCCCATTACTTACAGGGTAAAAGCCAAACTTCTTAAAGTGTCCTACAGGAACTTTCATCTTCTGGTCCTGCTTACATCCTTAGCCTGTCGGTCACTTCTCCTCCCCCACTCACAAGTAGCCTACATTGCAACCACTGGCAATTCTATGACTCATCATTAGACTGTTACTTTTGCCTTTACTTCCTGCCACACGCTTGCCAGGCAAATTAAGAATCCGTTCGAAGATCGTCTCAAGTTTTTCCGGACTGTCCAGGGAAGGTTGATAAACGGCCCTTTCGCTGGACTCTTATTACACCTTGTATCCATGAAGTGAGTCATCACGCCGTATTATGCTGTGCATTTCGTCAGGTGAGACAGTGAGCTCCTTGAGGTTAATATTCGCGAGGTGGACAACCGGATGACACAGAGCCCTAGGAGCTCTAGTACAGATCCAAGCCAGCGACTGTTCAGAAGGCACAGGTTGGCACAGGTATACTCAACTAGGCATGTAACTATAATCAGCTGAGGGCAAGGAGCTCTGTTGTTAAGGAAAGATGAACTCTAGGATGGCTATGGTGTTAACATTTGTAGCCTCGCGGGGAAAAAAATCAAATGTTTCAACAGCATCGCTTTGGCCAAGAAGTGATTAAAACACAGCTGTGACCTTGTATTTATAGCAGTTAGTGTACTATATTAAAATGCGTATGATCTTTAGATAAACCTAGTCCTGAATTCTAGTTTTACCGTTTGTTAGCCGTGTGAACGTGACAGTGTTGCTGACATTTGAGCTTCAGTTTCTAACCTGTACAGTGGAGACGACTACTTCACGAGACTGTTTTACAACCGCAATGATTATACATAAAAATCTCTCCTCTCATGAACTGCCTTCTATTTCTTCAGACCCAAGATTCTAGCATCTTTTTCCTTCTCTGAGATTCACCTTAACCATTCCTTTTTCAAACTCCAAAGTTTCTGAGTTACACAGAGATCGAAGCAACAGAAGTAGGTACATTTTTTTTTTTTTTTTTTTGAGAGACAGAGTGTCTGCGAGAGGGAGAGGGGCAGAAAGAGAGGGGGAGAGAGAGAGAATCCCAAGCAGGCTCTGTGCTGTTCAGCACAAAGCCTGATGTGGGGCTCAATCTCAGGAACCGTTAGATCACGACCTGAGCTGAAATCAAGAGCCAGACGCTTAACTGCCCAGGCGCTTAGTTAACGATTTTATGTGAAATGGTTACAGTTCTAAGGTCCCCTGAGCCCCCTTCCTTCACCTTTCTCCTAAACAGCATTGGCTGTCACCATTTCCAGGAATGAAAAGAGATGGTCACAGATATTTACTTGCTCATAGGAACCAGAGACATTTTTGTGAGCTATAAAAAGCATTCAATAAGTATACACCACAGAATATGACCTATCAATAACAGAGTTCAGCTTGGTTAAATATTCAACTATCACGTGGCAGGCATTTTTTAGGTGCAATGAATCAAAAAAGTAATAATAGTGTCTGCACCACAGCCTACACATCCCAACGGCAGATAATTAAATGTGAACCATGAATCATTCATTAATGAAGAAAACAGTCAATGCTGGCAAATGAGATTCACACTCTCATACATTGGTCTTGCTGTTTTACAATTTTTCTGGAAAGCCATTGGCAATATGCATCATGACCTTTAAATGTTAGTTTTTAACTCAAGATTCTATTTACCCCTATAGATTCAGTATGTGTTCAAAAAGCATATAAAGACGACAAGAAAAATATATACAAAAGATGATTATTTAATCTCTGGGCAATGGGACTGAATTCTTTTTCTTCCGTATTTTGAAAATGTTGTCAAATATAAACACAGCAGTTGAGATATCGAGATTATACAGAAATTGAAACCCAAGTCACATTCATTACTGGGAACGGATTTTGGACGAGTTTTCTTCACATGTAAAATATACAGGGTATACAACAGTCAAGCCCTTTATAGCATACGATTCATAATATCATATATCATACGATTGGGTAATACATGTAAAGGGTATTATACAGTAGAATACAGTATTGTATACTGAAAAAGGGTATCCGAAGAGACAAACATCTTCAACTGGTGGCCTGTAATGTCAATTGTATCCCAGAAATAGGTTGTTAAAATACAACTTCACGTCGCAGTTCTGATGAATACCTTTTACTTTATCTAAACGTCTACTTTCAGGGGCGCCTTGCGTGGCTCCACCGGTTAAGCGACTGACTTTGACTCAGGTCATGATCTGGTAAGTTCAAGCCCCCTGTCGGGCTCTATGCCGACAGCTCAGAACCTGGCACCTGCTTCGGATTCTGTCTCCCCTTCTCTCTGCCCCTCCCCTGCTCACACTCAGTCTCTCAAAAATAAACAAACATTAAAAAAAAAAAAATGTAAATGTCTACTTTCAGCAGCATCCCAGAAGAAAATGCTGTTTTTGAGAGTATGTTCAACTGAACTTTTTCAGATTTTCATTTATTTCACTTTTTCATTTATGTTTAGGCGATGTTTCCACAGAAGGTAAGCGAACTAATTTACATTTTATAAAGCCCCCATCAACTATCTTCATACTGAGGCACAGATTCCAAACCATAGCTCATAGGTTTTTTTTTTTGAAGCTTCCACCCAAAATACATTTCATATCCTCTGTGACCCAGGAAATCTGTATCTTCCTATGAGGATGAAGAAAAAGGAAACAATGCGACAGAGATCAGACTCTCAAGTAGTAAAGAATTGGGAGCCCCAGATATTCTACATGCAGACCACTCCGGTCCAAAGGTTCATTTTCTCTCTCGAGGTTAGCTTTTCAGTTCCAGAACCGGGTCACAGAGATGGCGGCCCCGCGACCCGTCCAGCTCCAAGGCGGTGGCTCTGGGCTAGGACCACTTCTTGGTGACATTGAGATGGTCCAGCTGGTCTCCCACAAATCTGTGGGGGGGGAACTTGGACACGCTGGCCGCCTTGATGGCCTCGAAGGCCGCCGCCCGGCGCCCCGCGGCGTGGCCGTACTCCTGCTCCGCGGTGAGGTAGGGCATGCTCAGCCAGTAATGGTTCTCCGCCTCTATCTCCAGGCGACGGATCATGTTCTGCTTCGCGCGGAAAGACACGGCGCGCGGCCGCCGGTGCTTCCCGATCCACTGGCTGCCAGGAATGCGATTGCGGAGGAGGAGGGCGGTCACGAACATGGTACCTGCGGAGATACGGGGAAAGTCGCACCGGGAAATGGCTACGCACTCGGCCGCAGGCGACAGCAGCGCGCGCGCGCGACCCCGGCTCTCCTGCCGCTCCGCCACCCCCGAGGACGCAGAGCGTGCCCCCAAAGAAGCAGGGAGCCCAACTAGACTCCCTAGGGAAAGAGAGGGACTCCCGAAGCAACGAAATACGGTCATCAACTCACCGGCCGCGTCGTTCACAATCTCCCCCGCGCGCCAGCGGACGCGACCCCGGAAGCGCGTCCGCCTCCCGGAACCTCCTGCCGCTTCGCGCGAGACTTCAGCTCTCGCGAGAGAGGGCTCGTGCGACCCCCGCGGAGGCGGGACACTTCCGGCGCCAAGAGATTCAAACTAGTGGCGGGCCGGACCGGAGAGGTGGGGTCCACTCGCGTCCTGCGTCCTGCGTCCTGCGTCCTGCCGAGCAGCCCTTATCCATGGATCTGATCCGAAGCTTCCACGCGAAGCTACGGTCTCTGGCCATCACGCTCGACAGCGAGACGGCCCGGCTGCAGCGAGCGCTGGACGGAGAGGAGAGCGGTGAGTGAGGCGTCGGGCGTCGGGGCCTTCGCGGCTCCTGCGACCCGCCCGGGCGCCCGCAGCCCGCCCCGAGTGCGGCGGCTCAGAAGGGCCTTCACAAGTACGAACGCACACACTCGGCCGAGAGTGTGTTATTTTAGCTACAGTGGCGAGGGGTGCTTCGAAAGAGATATGGAAGGGCGGTGGCACACCCATCAAAACGCTCGACGTTTGTCGTCAGCAGGGCCCCGAGGGGCTGCAGGTGTCACCTTTTTATTATTTATTCTTCTGCCCCCTCAAGTACGTTGTTGTGGCCGTTTTCAGTTCTGTGTCCAACCACATTTGCTCTCCGCAAATATTGAAATAGCACTGTCACTGTGTTAGGAGGAGAAACCGCATAGAATAAAAGTGTAAATTAAGTTGGCAGACTGAGCTCATAATGCGCACACTCATTTATACACGATATACTTCAAGTCACATAATGGATATTAATAAAAATACGGTGTAATTAAACAAAATGCAGTTATTTAGCACGGTTCTTTGCTTGTAAAGTGACTTTGTCTCACCCAAATGGCCCACAGTTGCAGTAAATGCCTGTATATTTCCCAGCAACCCGTCAATACTAGTGAGTACCTTTTTTTTTTTTTTTTTTCTTTTTTGGAAATCCCGACACCCAGCACAGGGCTCAAACTCAAGACCTGGGGATTGAGAGTCACATGACCTTGTGATTGAGCCAGCCAGGCACCCGTCAATCCTGCTTAAAAATAAAATTAATATAGCAGAATTCTTCACCACTAACCTTTGTATTAGACATTTAAAAAAAATTGTTGCGGGGCGCCTGGGTGGCCCCGTGGGTTGAGTCCGACTTCAGTTCAGGTCATGATCGCACGGTTCGTGGGTTCCGGCGCTGCGTCGGGCTCTGTGCTGACAGCTCAGAGCCTGGACCCTGTTTCGGATTCTGTGTGTGTGTGTGTGTGTGTGTGTGTGTGTCTCTCTCTGCTCTTCCCCGCTCATGCTCGCGCGCGCGCTCTCTCTCTCTCTCAAAAAAAGAAAAAAATAAAACATAAAAAAAAATTTAAAAATATTGCAAGAGTAGCTCAGGTTTTGAGATTATTTCATAAATGTCATAAATGTAATTTGCCTTAAAACATCGTCCTCTGTAGACACAGACTCCTTTTACTTTTGTTATATTATGAATAGTGTTCCAGCCATTTAAAAATGTTTATTTTGACTGTAAGAACAATATAGGTACATGACAAAAAATTTGAGAAATGAAAAGTAGAAAGAGGAAAATAAATATTTTCTGTAACTCAGCCATCCAAAGACACCACTATTAATATTTTATTATTTTTTGGTTTTTTTCTTTTTTTTTTTTTTTTTAATGTAAGCTCTACACCTAATGTGGGGCTTGAATTCATGACCCAGAGATCAAGAGTCTCATGCTGTACAGACTGAGCCAGCTAGGTGCCACTTTGGGTTCTTGTGCTAATTTACCTTCTTACCAGCATATTAACGTGTACACAAATTTTGCACTTTCTTCTGGTTTTATAAGAAAAAGTTGGGATGATTCTTCTATTTGTGGCCAATATGTATTACAGAAAATATGGTATTGGGGCACCTGGGTGGCTCAGTCATTTAAGCGTCCAACTTCAGCTCGGGTCACGATGTCACAGTTTGTGGGTTCGAGCCCCTGGTCCGGCTCTGTGTTGACAGCTTGCTCAGAGCCTGGAGCCTGCTTCAGATTCTGTGTCTCCCTCTCTCTCTCTCTGCCCCTCCCCTGCTCGTCCTCTTTGTCTCTCTCAAAAATGAATAAAAACATTTAAAAATAAAAAATGTATATACGGAAATGTGATAGAGAAAATGATCACCAAAAAATTTCAGCTTTTATGAATCATTAAATTGATTGACTTTTTAAACTTCTTTGAGATATAATTCACATAATATAAAATTCAGCATTTAAAGGATACAGTCCAGTGGTTTTTAGTGTATTCACAGAGTTGTGCAACCATTACAGTAAGTTTAGATTTTCATCATCCTCAAAAGAAACCCTGTGACTGTTAATATCCACTCCCCATGATCCCACCCCCAACTACCCTAGCCTTATGCAACTGCTAATCTGCTTTCTGCCTGTATATATTTGTATATTCTGGGTATTTCATATAAAAGGAATCATACAAAAGTAGGCTTTTGTGACTGGCTTATTTTAGCCTGATGTTGCAAGGTTCATCCGTGTCAGCATGTATCAGTGATTCATTCCATTATGTTTCTGAATAATATTCCATTGTATGGATACGCCACATTGTGTTTATTCATCAGTTGATGAACATTTGGGCTGTTTCCACTTTTTAGATATTATGAATATATGTGAACATTTCCGGTGAACATTATGCTTTCAGGTCTCTTTGGTGTACACTTAGAATTGCTGGGCCACATGGTAAACCTATGTTTCACTTTTTGAAGAGCTGCCACATTGTTTTCTAAAGTGGATGCACCATCGTACATTTCTGCCAGCAATGAATGAAGGTTGTGGTTTCTCCACATCCTCATCATTCATTATTATCTGTCTTTTGAATATAGTCCTTCTAGTAGGTATGAAGTATCTCTGTCACGTTGACTTGCATTTCCCAAATAAAAATTGGTCAGCTTCAACAGGTGAAAGGAGATCTTCAAAGGAGGCATGTTTTAGAAAGAGAAATATAATTCTTTAAAAAACCGCTTTTACATGATGTATAGTCTATATATTGCAACCGACTAGTAAGGAAGGTGACAGTCAGTGGATGAAGGATGTCTTTGCGATAAATGGTGCCAGGTCAGTTGGACCTGGAAATAAGAATGGATCTCGATCCTTACCTCATGCCATATAAAAAAAAAAAAAAAAAAAAAAAAAAAAAAAAAATCAATTCCAGGAGGATTGTAGCTCTGAATGCAAAAGGCAGAACAATAAAGCTTTTAGAAGAAAACGTAAGTGTTGTCATTGGCAGAGATTTTAAAAATAGGAACCAAAAAGTGCTCATTATAAAAAAAATTGCTAGGTGGAATTACATTTCCTCCTTCTCCCCTCCCTCCCTCCCTTCTTTCCTTCTTGATCTGAGTGCTAATTATTTAGGTATGTTCACTTGGAAAGTTGATCAAGCTATATACTTAGGATTTTTGTACTTTTTTGTACGGATGTGATAATTTAATAACTTTTAAAACAAAGGCTGTAATACTTTGTAATTGATACGAAACAAATGATAAATATCTACAAGGATTTTATAATTCTAAGAAACAATACTAAATTATATTTTCTATTCTTTTTCCTCCTTTTCCTTATTGTACTTTTTCCTTATTGCATTTTTTCCTTTCTCTGTTCATATTGAAGACATTGAAGATTATCCAGTGAGAATTTTATATGACCTTCTTTCTGAAGTCCAGACTCTAAAGGTATCGGTCCTGCAATATTAATTTATCATCCTTGTGTGGTAATTTTTAAATAAATAGACTTAGTCTTTTAGTCTTAAGACTAAGTCTTTTGATAGAAAAATTATAATGTACTTTTTTTTCCTCATAAAAGGATGATGTCATTCTTCTTCTTGATAAAGCAAGTTTGGAAAGTCAAGAAAGCATTGGTTTCATAAAGGCAACAAAAGTACTAATGAAAAAAAATTCAATGGATATCATGAAAATAACGGAGTTTTTCCAGAAGTATGGATATAATCCACGTGCCAAGAAAAGCTCAGGTGTGAATGATTTGCATTTTATGGCGTTTGTTTTAGTATTAAAGAAGGAAGGCAGTGTGATTACGGTTACTCTGGTTCTGGCTCCGCCATTATGTGACTTGTCATGTGTGGTCACTTATTCATCAATCTCTGTGCTGGATGCAGTGCTGACTGGTGGTGGCAAAACAAAGACAGTCCTTCCTCTCCTTTCCAAAATGCTAGACTAAAGAAGAGTACAAGAGGGGCGCCTGGGTGGCTCAGTCGGTTAAGCGACCCACTTCGGCTCAGGTCACGATCTCACGGTCGGTGGGTTCGAGCCCCGCGTCGGGCTCTGGGCTGACGGCTCAGAGCCTGGAGCCTGCTTCGGATTCCGTGTCTCCCTCTCTCTCTCTGTCCCTCCCCTGCTCATGCTCTGTGTCTCTCTGTCTCTCGATAATAAATAAACGTTAAAGAAGACTACAAGATAGATCCACGTGATTTTAGGATGGCTGGTTTCTAGTCAGCTCTGCCAAAAATAGCCGAGAGACTGGAGGTAAGGCATGCTATTTCATTTTTCTTGTTCTCAGTTTTTTCTTCCGTAGAACAAGAAATTGGGGGCAATATAAACTGATCAAGTCCTTTTTTAGGTTTTACAGTTGTAACGAAGGGTAGGATAACATGGTGTTTTAGAAGTAGAGCCAGACCATCTGAATGCAAATCTCTAATCCCACCATTGACTGTATTTACTGTATTGTCTTTGACCACTTACCTAACCTCGTACCTCCGAATCTCATCTATAGAGTGCAGACGTTTAATACTCCTTACCTTTGAGGTTGCAGCAGGATGGAATGAGATAAAGTTTGTCTAGAATCGTACCTGGCATGTTAATCACCTGGTGTCAACTCTTGTTGGGCCCACACCTGTGAGGGACTAATTTCAGTATACTTCAGTGTCTTTGTTTCCGTTATGAGAATGATCTTTGTACACAAATCAACCATTAATTACATTCAGCAAATACATACTGGGGATCTGTGTGGAGGGTATAGTAAACAGTCTGCGTGGTGCAGTGGAAAGAATTCAGTTGACTTCACTGTGAACAAGCTCTGGATTCAAGTCCTGGCTCCACCAGTTGCTACAGGTGTGTGACCTCGGATGATTTCTCTGAATTGCTTTTTTCTCACTTGCAAAATGGGGACGAAAGTAACTCCCTGTGAGGCAGTGATATCGCGATGATTTTCTTAATCTTATCAGTGACTGCCTTGTGATAAATACAAGGATAAGTTTTTGGTAGCTCTTCTAACATTTCTCAGAATTAACAGAAAGCAGAAAGCACGATGCCAAAACAGAACGCTGTGAATGAGCAGCTCTTCCAAGGGCCCAAAGCCAGGAAACCAGAGTCTATAACCTTTTTTTTTTTTTTTTTTTTTTTTTGGTATGGTGCATACTCCATATTTAACACATCCTGGTTTATCATGCATGCGAAAACAGTATCCTATCCTACTTTGTTTCCTGTTGCCAGTCAGAACAAAGAAAACCCTACCTTCAAAGAGAAAGCGTGCACCTCTTCACTTCCTCCAATCTGTTTGATCTCTTCGCTGGCTAACTAAATATACAGCCTAAATTCATCCCTTTTCTGTTCCTTTGGACCCAAAAGATTCTGACAGGGATCTATACCAATGTTTGATAGACCCCATCTAACTCTAACTATAGACTTTCCTTTAAAAGATGAAGAGAGACAAAAAAGACCATTATCAGACTTAACAAAAATACATTCCGATTCATAACAAAAGTACAAATACTTTCTTCTTAAAAAGAATACAACAAACAAGGTATTTTGGAAAAACGTTTTCTCATCTCCTTCAACAAGTACAGTTGTTGCAATTCATATTTCTAATTTAGCAACCAAATCATATCTATTCAAGGTTGGCTAAAACAGATCTTTGTAGTAACTCCCTCCTTCCTTATTCTTAAACAAATGGTAGCGTTTGGAATGAGAGGATGTGAGGTCAAGTTTTGGCTCTTTACATTGTATCAGCTGAGTGTTTTCCAAAATGTTGTTTGGTGCCTTTATAAAAACAAAAAATATCCTAAGATATTTTGTGCTTGAAATAGTTAATATGAAAATTAATTGGGGTGAAACATTCAAATGCCTGTCCCATGGGGGGCGCTAAACACATTTTAATTTCTCTTCCTTCAGCTCACCCCCTCCATTTTCTCTTCCTTTCTTGTTACCCTAATTACTGGTTCATTTTTCTTCTCCACTCCATGCTACACATTTTACATTTGTCCCGCGCTTTCCTGATACCCATCCCATTCTCCATACCTTGCTATCTCACTGAAACCCTGTCATTTGTTAAGTTATCTCTGCCCAGATCCCGGCCAAATCCACATGTCTTCTTTCTGATTATCCTCCTTGACTTTCTGTTGTCTCTCACACTAAAAGCTAGTGGTTTTCCTTCTCCAGTTCCTTGGCATCACAGTGCTATCCTGGACCTTTTAACTGCAACTTGGGTTCCACACCAAATTCACTAACCATTAATGTATGCAGGAAATGGCAAAGGATTGTGGGGGAAAAGCACAGCTGTTAGTAAATTATTTAGTCTGAAATGTACAGTGTGGTGATTAACCATACGGGGTCTGGAGCCAGATACGGCCTTTTCGGGGTTGCATACCTTTCTAAGGCTCTCCTGTTATTTTCCTCAACCAGACTCTTGATACAGGCGTTCCAGACGAAGGATAAAAACTTATCTTGGTGTGACAGTCTTTCCTTTTTAACTTAGGCATCTGTGAATGAATACTCTAAACTACTGTTATACTTTGTGTTAAATCCAGATCATAGTTAATTCCACCCTGTAGTTAACGTCACCAAATGAGAAAATAGTCCCAGAATTCATTAAGAAAGATGGGTAAATCACATTAGCTGGGGGAGTAAGGATATTGGACTTTCATTTGCATTGACTTTTCATCTTTTAATACTTTAGTTTACTTTCCTTCTTTAATGTGTAGGCAAAATGGGATCTGGGTCAGAAATTTCCTACAGGGACAGTTGAAATAAAACTTTAGAGACTAAAGAGGGAATCAGGACTTTTGCTGATTGGGGACATTTCAGACGGAGCTATTTTATGTGGCTTTAGTACTTGGGATTTTGTGGTTTGATGTTTGCCCAGAATACGACCTCCTTGGGTTTTTCCTCACAGTGGATGAACAAGAAATCACTGACTCTGACTCAGAGTCCACGAAGCATGAAAATGTCCAAATGCCTGATGTGAAGGACAGTCTGTCCAATCCTGCTCTTCCAAGCACTGCTAGTTCTGAGAAGTCTCCACGGAGTCCCCAGCTTTCAGATTTTGGACTTGAGCGGTACATGATATCCCAAGTTCCACCAAACCCTCCACAGGCAGTAAACGACCATGAAGAAGAGCCCAGAATTTTAACTCCATCTTCCAAGCAGTCTGTAGTTAAAGTACTAAAAACTCCAAAATGTGCCCTGAAGATGGATGATTTTGAGTGTGTAACTCCTAAATTAGAACACTTCGGTATCTCTGACTGTACTGCGTGTTTGAATGAAGATTACACGATGGGACTTAAAAATATGAAGGAGAATAAAAGGTAAGCCACTTTAAAAAAAAAAAAGTTTATTTATTTATTTTGAGACAGAGCAGGAGCGGAGGAGGGGCAGAGACAGCAGGAAAGACAGAATCCCAGGCAAGCTCCACATTGTCAGCACAGAGCCCACTGCAGGGCTTGAACTCATGAACCGTGAGATCATGACCTGAGCCAAAGTCAATAGTCAGATGCTCAACTAACTGAGCCACCCAGGTCCCCTGAAAATAATCATCTTGAAAAAGAACTGTCACTATCAGGGGTCTGCAGACTACCGCCACAGGCCAAATCCAGCCTCCTCCCTATTTTTTGTACATAAAGTTTTATTGGAGCACAGCCTAAAAAAGTTCTTTTTGGGGGCACCTAGGTGGCTCATTTGGTGAAGTGTGCAACTCTTGATCTCAGTCCAGGTCTTGATCTCAGCGTCGTGAGTTCTGGCCCCATGCTAAGGCCCCACGCTGGGCTCCGTGGCAGACATGAAACCTACTTTAAAAAGTTCTTTTTCTAAAACATCTAAGACAGAAAACACTGAGGTTAGTTTATGAGGTTGACATACCCTTGATATACACATTGACAGAGCATGCAAGAGAAAACTATAACCAGTCCACTGGATGAATAATAATGTAAAGTCCCAATTAAACTACTCAGATTGAATTCACAGAATATTACAAGTATAGT
The DNA here is from genome assembly GCF_023721935.1 of Panthera uncia. Classification (NCBI taxonomy): domain Eukaryota; kingdom Metazoa; phylum Chordata; class Mammalia; order Carnivora; family Felidae; genus Panthera; species Panthera uncia. The sequence goes on along the minus strand of NW_026057576.1, from coordinate 2,041,860 downwards.
AGATAACTTACAAGTTAACCTTATCTCAGGAATGCAAAGATAGTTTAATACTTGAAGCCCATAACATACATTTTATTAATGATTGGATTTAATAAGGGAAAAAAGGATAATCTTAATAGATGCCAATAAGGAATTTGATAAAAAAATTTTTTTTAAGTTTATTTATTTTGAGAGAGTGAGAGAGTGCAGATGGGGGAAGGGCAAAGAGAGAAGGAGAGAGAGAATCCCAAACAGGCTCTGTGCTGTCAGAGGGCTCAATCTCACTAATTGTGAGATCATGAACCGAGATCAAGAGTCAGACGCCTAACTGACTGAGCCACCTGGGTGCCTTAAGGATTTGGTAAAATTTGATACCCGTTCCTTTAAAACGTTTGGTCAAACTCCAAATAGAGTACTTCATTAACATGATAAATTACAAGTATCTAATAATAGTGAAGCTATCTGTCACCATTATTTAACATCATTCTTGATAACTCTGGCCAGTAACAAGTATTTCTAGGCCATGTTTTGTACATGGGCAACTCAAAAAATTCACATCTCAAACTTCAAGAAAGAGGCTCATAGAAGATGTATTTTATATAGTGGTAAGTTAACCATTTAAAATAATGTTTTCCTATATTTTATTAATAACTAGTTCCTAAACGGAGTAGAAAAAAATCCATTCAAATTTGCGACAAAAAAGTGAAATACTGATGCCAGTCGTGGGTAAAAAGATCTACATGATAAAAACCATAAATATTTCTGGGTTAAGTAAAGGAAAAAGTGGGGAATATAATGTTTTTTCTTCATCCTGATAGACTGGCTAAATGTTGTTGAGATGCTTAATCATGACAAATTAATTTATAGATGTTGTGCATTTACAACAAAGCCTCGATAGGATTTTTTTAAAGGAAATGATAAAAGGACTCTAAAATTTACTTGGAAGAATAATAAGTAAAAGTAGCTAAAAAGGGGGTGCCTGGCTGGTTCAGTCAGAAGAGCATGCAACCCTTGACCTTGAGGTCATGAGTTCGAGCCCTGTGTTAGGTGTAAAGATTACTTAAAAACATAAAATCTTAAAAAAAAAGAGTAGTGAAATAGTAATAAAAAATAATAGTAATGAAGGAATATGACCGAACAGTAAAATACATAATATACAGATACATATAAATATATATATTACAGAAGTAAAAATTATTCAGTAAATTATGCCAGGACAGTTGGTTAGTTGAACATCTTATAGTTACTTGATGATACTCCTCTTCATATTCCAGACATCTGAGTAAATGGCTAGAACATCCTTAGATGACAGGGATCAGTCTTTTTTAGTCTAAAAAAATGACAAGTTCTTAATTTATGTCTGTAAACTGGTTGCAAAATTCCACTTTATGGTTTTGAAACCATGAACTATGTAGCTCCTGTATTTGAACTGATGAGTTAAACTTACAGCTTTCCCTTAAGTCAGGGGTTCTTAGCCTGCTTCGCAGTCAAGGCTGTCAATACCAAATGGTTCATAACCTTTTTTGAGCCATGTGTGTACATTAATTAAAAAAACAAACAAACAAACACACAGTTCAATGGGACTCGTGTCACACAGAATGGAACTGAATGTTTGCCTACACTGGACAGTATATAGCAAGACTGAATTTTTTCCCAGAGGTTCAATATTAACTTTTTTTTTTTTTTTTTTACACCTTATAATTTCCCTATGAATCACGCCAGTGAGGAGGCCGTAGTATCAGAACCGGTGACCAGTAATCATTTCTTTGCTACTCCTGGCCTCATAATCCAGCAGTTGAAAAAAAATGGTGAGTATAAGAATCACATTACTTCTCAGCTATGCTTTTTCTAGATTATCTTTGTACAAAAATGGTTCTCTCATCTTAGACACCCCCATAGTCCTTCTGCGTCTTGTCAGTTCATGCTATTGAGTTATGTAAAGTTCTGTCCCATTGGGTGCGGCATGATTTCATACTAGAGAAAGAGAATTTTCCGGTATGCTTTTCATAGTTTTCCTGATTATAGCCAATATTTATCTGGGGCGCCTGGGTGGCTCTGTCGGATGAGCGTCTGACTTCAGCTCAGGTGATGATCTCACAGTTCGTGAGTTCAAGCCCCACGACGGGCTCTGTGCTGACAGCTCAGAGCCTGGAGCCTGCTTCGGATTCTGTGTCTCCCTCTCTCTCTCTGCCCCTCCCTTGCTCATGTGTGCTTGCTGTCTCTGTCTCCCTCTCAAAAATAAATAAACATTAAAAAAAAATATTTGCCAGCCTGTTTGTTTCTAACATTTTAACTTAAAACATAAATATATATTCAGTCACCAAACTTCTGATACAGAATCAACAGTACCTTTTTTTAAAATTTAGCTTCAGCCCATTGATCAGATTCTACATTATTTTTCTTACATAAACTACACTTAGAATACAGTAGCTACCATTTCAAATTGTTTTTTTAAAATACAAGAACTTAAAGAAAAATTTCATACAGTGCTTTCATATTTGTCCCACCAACTACAAAAACATCAGTTTTCACAAAAATATAAAAGAAAACATTCTAGAGTTTTGTGATTTCTTGATTAATTATAATTGTCTAATCTCTGTCAAATTTATTGCCACATTTAAAAAAAAATTTTTTATGTTTATTTATTTTTGAGAGAGAGTGCAAGCGGGAGAGGGGCAGAGAGAGGGAGACACAGAATCCGAAGCAGGCTCCAGGCTCCGAGCTGTCAGCACAGAGCCCGACGTGGGGCTCGAGCCCACGAGACGTGAGATCATGACCTGAGCCGAAGTCGGACGCTCAGCCGACTGAGCCACCCAGGCGCCCCTATTGCCATATTTTTAAAAGTAACTTGTCTTTATCAAGTCTTCCAAACTTAGGAACATCTTTTCAGAAAAATTCTTTTTGTACTAATTTCACTGACATATAATATTAAATTATGTTATTAAATGAACAAGTATTTCTGGCATCAACAGGTGTGAAGAAATACAAATGACTCGTAGTAAACTTAGAGCTCGGCTTGTAGGAAAGAGCCTGTCTGTACCAAAGAGGGAGAGAGTGGACCACCGTCTCGTAGACACCAAGAGTCAGTTCCCAGTGGAGCATAAACTTTTTAGAAAATGATGAGCGGGGGGCACCTGGGTGGCTCAGTCGGTTAAGCATCTGACTCTTGATTTCAGTTCAGGTCATGATCTCGTGGTTCATGGGTTCAAGCCCCTCGTGGGGCTCTGCGCTGACAGTGAGGAGCCTGCTTCCGGTTCTGTGTCTCCCTCTCTCTCTCTCCCCCCCCCCCCCCCCCCCAAGTTCTCCCTCTTCCCCCACAAAAAAAAAAAAAAAAAAAACTTTAAAAAAAAAAAAAAAAAAAGGAAAGGAAACGATATAGGAGAATATTTGTGTATTACTTCTGAAGTGGGATGGATTTTTTTAAACATCTTTTTTAAAGTTTATTTATTTTTAGAGAAAGAGCACGAGCGGGGAAGGGGCAGAGAGAGGGAGAGAGTCCCAAGCAGGCTGTGTGTGGTCCGTGCAGAGCCCAATGTGGGCTCACTCACAGGACGTGAGATCATGACTTGAGCTGAAATCAAGAGTCTGAACCGACTGAGCCACCCAGGTGTCCCCGGGAGGGAGTTTTTAAAGAACAGCTTAGTGACGAAAAAACTTCCGTATACCACAGGCAGTGTATTTGACGGAGGGAATGGCAAGCTTAGGTTTATCCATTAGAACTTTGGTTCAGTGATGGCTTGTTAAGAGAGATTGTATCGTATTTCAGTTTGACTCTATTCTTATGCCACAAAAGTACCTTTAGTATGATTCTTAGAGTCTATACCTAGTGAAAATTCGTCATTTGTTTACCATTTTCTTTATTTACTGTTGCTTCTTACATCCCACTTATTCCTTCTGGGTCTAGTTTTCTTCTTGTGAAAGCACAGCCTCCAGCAGTTCTCTGGGATACTTCTCCTCTGGGAGAGGTGGTCTCTGGTTTTGTGTCTGAAGATCTCTTTTTTCTTTCTCTGTCATTCATTTTGGAACGGTGATTTAACTGGAAATAGACAATAGATAGCTGACTTTCTTCAAAATTTTATACAGAAATTATTTCATTGTGATCTGGTGCCCATTCCTGATGAGCAGAGTCCTGTGGGCCTGATGTGCTTTCCTGTGTAGATCTGTGGTCTTTTCTTCCGGTCGTAAGATTTTTGTCATTATCTTTGATATTCTACATTTCTCTGTAATTTTAAAATAAGTTTATTTGTTTTTATTTACTGCGTTTAGAATTTGGTATGATTGTCAAACTAAGAACTCATGTCATCAATTTTGGAAAATACTCTGAGATTCTCTCTTTAATAAGATTACCTCTTCCCTAATTCTTCAGTTTTTTTCTCCTGGAATCTCTGTAACAGATTTTAGAATGTTCTCCTTCAGTCTCCTTGGTTTGTTAACTTCCCTTTGATATCTTCCTTTTCTCTATGCTACCATGTGCTTTAGTTGGAACTTTCTTCCACTTTGCTATTTTTCTTTTATACTGAGTCTAAATTATTATTTTAATCTATTGAATTTTTATTCCAGGGACTACATTTTCTGTCTTACATGTTTTTCCCTTCAAATGTGACTGTTCTTTTTTTCCCCTTCCGTAATCCTGTTCCCTTGCCTTATGATTTCTGTGCCTTCCTTTATCTCTGAACATTTCAGACAGATGTATTTGGAAAACTGTTTAAGGTGTTAATACTTTCGTTTATTGCTCTGATTCTCTTTCTTGGAGGTGTGTTTCCTTACAGGCTTTTCGTCTTTTTTTTTTTTTTTTTCTTCATCTACCTCCAAGTTAGTTAGCATATAGTGCAACAGCGATTTCGGGAGTAGATTCCTTATTCGGGGTCTTTCCTGGTTCCATAGAAATTTTAGGATCGTTTGTTCTAGCTCTGTGAAGACTGCTGGTGTTATTTTGATAGGGATTGCCAGGCTCTTAGTTTTTAACTCCTCTCAGATGAAGTTGTTTTCAGTGTCATGGGTTGTCACGGAGTCCTGTGGAACCATTTCACGCTTGCCCCAGCCAAGGCCCCACGGGCTTACCGATCGCACACGTTTTTATGTTAACTGCTTGACTCAGGTCGCCTGCACTGGACACGCAGAGGGAGCTCAGAACCCACGACTCTACACCGTTTGCAGCTGCTACTCTGGTTTTCCGTTTCTTGCAAAGACTCGACTTTTAGCCTCACTTGCTTTCATCCCGTTCCCCTGGAGTCAGTGCCACTGGGCAAGCATCTTCCAGTTCCTGCTTCGCAGACCTCACTGGTCTTCCAGGCGCTCAGCTTGATGCACTGTCTCCGTTCCACTGCCCCTTCAGAGGCCGTCTTAGAGTCCCACGTGTCTGTCTCCAGGCAGATTTCAGATTAAGTAGATGTTAGCATCGTACCACATTTGCTTCAGATCTTTCTTTTACTGTTACACGTAAAGCTAAATCCCTACTCCGTTATTCTCCTTCCCTTCCTCCCCTAAAGTGATGATTATTCTAAAGTATAGTTGTGCTGTTTGAAAATTTTACTTAAGTTACAACATCCAATTTTTATTTTGTCACTTGTTTTTTTTTTCGTTCACTCCATGTAAATCCAGTTCATCTTAATTTTTAAGCGCTACATGAATAAGCCAAATTTCATTTATTCATTTGCTTATTAAGGGGTAGTTGTTTTTTACTTCTTTACTCTTACAGGCAATGCTCTGATGACTTTGTTCCTTGCGTACATGTGTTACATCTAGGAGTGGCATTTCTAGATCAAAGGTGATGCATATCTTCCGTATTCTGGAAAATGCTTAATTGCCACCCAAGAGTGGCTGTTCTGATTCCCACCAGCAGTGTTTCTGTTCCTATTTCTCCATCTTTCCCAGCACTTGATTTTTAGACATAATAAAATTTTCCTAGTCTGATCATTATTCTAACATGTTTACTTTTTCTCTTTGATTTTTTTTTTTTTAAGACTGCTTTCATCATACTATGTGTGAGAGTCATTAAATGTCTGTATACACATGGTTCTGTTTCTGAGATCTCTTTCTTGTTCTGATAGTTATGGCTTTAGAGTAAATCCTAGTGTCTTAGAAGGTAGGTGACCTCCTTGTCCTCTTCCCTCCCTCTTTTCTTCTTTAGAAATTTGATCTTCTCCAGAAAGTTCATACAGATGTTAATAGAGTTACCTGTAGGCGTCTTGTCTTCTTTGTTGCTGTTATAAAAAATGTCTTCTCATAAACTGAGGGTCGATGGGTGGGTGGGAGGGAGGGGAAAGTGGGTGATGGGCATTGAGGAGGGCACCTGTTGGGATGAGCACTGGGTGTTGTATGGAAACCAATTTGACGATAAATTTCATATTAAAAAAAAGATCTTCTATCAAATTATATTTTTAATTGCTTGTTGCTCTTTTGCTAGAACTACTGATTTTTGTTTTTGTATATTGCCCTTACACCTTGCAGCCTTGCTGAACTTTTATTAGTGCCGATGATAAGCGAATATGAAGTTTTGTTTCTTCCTCTCTAGTCAAGCACACACTGTAGCTAATTTCTTGAGTTCTTAAACATAAAGTACACAAATTATATTGATTGTAACGTGAAAGTTGAAATCTTGGGATGCCTGGGTGGCCCAGTCGGTTAAGCATCTGACTTCGGCTCAAGTCATAATCTTTCGGTTCGTGGGTTTGAGCCCCATGTCAGGCTCTGTGCTGACAGCTCAGAGCCTGGAGCCTGCTTCGGATTCTGTGTCTCCCTCTCTGTCTGCCCATCCCCTGCTCGCACTCTGTCTCTCAAAAATAAATATACATTAAAAAAAATTTTTTTTTAAATAGTTGAGAGAGCCCTGACGTGGGGCTCGAACTCACAAGTTGTGAGATCATGACCTGAACCGAAGTCAGCCGCCCAACCGACTGAGCCACCCAGGTGCCCCTCAACTTTATTTCCAAATGTATATTTTCATGCCATTGTTTGTGTCTCTTAGATGGCGACTATACAGATTCCCCCTTGGCACCCACGTTCTGCACTCCTGGTTTGAAAATTCCTTCTACAAAGAACAGTATAGCTTTGGTACGTTTCCATAACCTTGAAAGCTCTGATCTTTTTCCTGATGACCTATATACACTACTATTTCTAGACGCAGTCTGTTTTAATATTGTCTGTCGACTATACTTCAGTTAAAAAGGAAAAAAAACCACTTAGACTACTGCAGCCTTTAAGAGTACATTTACATATTTCTAGAGGGGAATTTAGGGGAATTTGGCAGCATATAGCAAAAGCTTTAAAATTTTCATGTCCTTCAACCGTGTCTCAGAATTTACTCTAAGGTACATTGGCACAAAGAATTATAACAAGGAGTTTATAGAGAAAGGAACAGCATTATTTATAAGAGCAAAGCATGGGAAAGATCTAGATGTCAAGTGGTAGCATAGAAGCAAACTACACTAGGGTGTGTATGGTGTTCTGTTACTAGCATATTTTTTTATTATTTTTTAAAATATTTATTTATTTTGAGAGAGAGAGAGAGTGGGAGAGGGCCGGGGGAAAGCCAGATATGGGACTCAAACTCACGAACCATGAGATCATGACCTGAGCCAAAAGAAGAGTTGGATGCTGAACCCACTGAGCCACCCAGGCACCCCTAACATATGTGTCAAAGCACAGATAAGAACATAAAAAGAATGTTTTAAAAATACTTAATGATGGAAAATGACATGCATGTGCATGTATACACACACACACACAATATATATATTTTATTTCAAGAAAAAAATAAAAGAATGGATAGAAACACACCAAAATGTGATTGTCTCCAGGTCACAGATTCATGGGTGATTTTTATGCTTTTTCCAAATATTACTCGATGAACAAATTAATATAATCATACCTCCTCCCTTTTTTGAAGTCACTATGAACACTTAAGACAACCAACACAGTAGACCGGGCTATCCGTAAAATGTGGCTAGTACATCTGAGGAGCTGATTTTTCACTTTTAAAAACTTGATGAATTTCAAATTAAATCTAAATAGACCCGTGTGGCTTGTTGCTACTCTATTGGACGGAATAGCTAGACGGACAAAATACCAGTATCAGTTGAAGTCCCCATCAGGCTCTCTCCTGCTAGTACTTGCCACTTGCAGTGAATTCGCCCCTTGTGTTCCTGTTCTTGTGGAAGGCCCCCTGCTGGTGTGACTCTATTAACTCTGACCCTAGAGAGAGGAGGTGATTTACTGGGTTGGTCAGGTTAGCACGAATTGCATGCTAAGTTTAGCTCACACGGGCTTTCTTTGTGTCAAGAGTGAGGGCGTGTGGTCACACTTTTGCTCATCCATGGTGTTACTCTTACCTGGGACAGCTTAGTGTTGCCTGAAACTGGGTGGGTGAGTCCCTCTAACCTTGTTCAGTCAGGCCCGTTTAGTTTTCATAATAAGCTGTAGCTCAGCCTTTATTAGTAAGAAGAGAGTATTTTGTCCTCCATGTGCCATTTCTTTGTTTCCTCCATTTTCTTTAGTAATCGGTCGAGGAAGAGCGGGTCATTTTTGTGCGACAGAACTAAAATTGACTAATTTTTATTTACTGTATTTTATGCCATCGTAATTTAATGATTTATTCTGTTCAATAGGGATCCACAAATTACCCATTATCGGAAACAAATAGTTCATCAAACGATTTGGAAATGAAAGACTGTACATCGTTAGTTTTAAATTCGGAGAAGTGTTTTGAGAGTTTTGCGGATCCCTCTTCTCCCGTAATTTCTTCTTACGAGAATCTGCTGAGAACACCTACACCTCCAGAAGTCACTACCATTCCAGAAGATATTCTTCAGGTTATTTTCCCAGGCTGTTTCTTTTTCTGATACATTCTTTTCAAAATTAGACATTTATATTAACGACCTGAAACTATAAAAACCGTCTGATTTCTCATCGGGCTAATGTGCTGGTTTGTGTACTGAGAAAATCCGAATTCTGGGCTCTCAGTCCCTTCTGAGAGTACCTGGATAAGGCTCTTCAGACTGAGCATGAGCTCAGGATTTCATCATACTTTTATTTCCTCATGGTGCATTTTCTCTTTACCTTCAACTTCATGTTCTGAAATGTCTTCTTATAATATTTTATAATAATTGTTCAGCTGCCATTGCCACGTTGACCATTTTTTCCATTGGAGGTATGGCTGGCAAAATCGGAAAGGCCACGTTACCCCCCCATTCTCCAGGGTAGGGTATCATGGATAACGTTTCAGTGTTTCTTGAACCTGAGACATCTTGGACATCAGTTTGAGAAACACTGACTTACATGTTAGAATATCTGATTCTTTTAATGTTTATGTATTTATAAGAGAGCACACAAGTGCACAGGCGTGAGCGGGGGAGGGGCAGAGAGAGCGAGGGAAGGAAAGAATCCCAAGCAGGCTGCGCGCCGTCAGCACAGAGCTCGACTCGGGGCTCTGTCCTACGAACTGTGACCTCATGACCTGAACCGAAATCAAGAGTCGGACGCTTCACCGATCGAGCCACCCAGGCACCCCAAGAATGTCTGATTGTTTTATACACTGCTTACCTCTAGTCTACTACTGATCTGTAAGGACTGCCAACTCTACCCCGTCACCACCACTCATCCCCACCCTAATAGAAGGTAGAGTGGCAGCTGTCGCTTAGGCAAGTGGAGTCGTTCAGAACCGTTCTCGCAAACTACCTAGCTTGTGGAGAGCCGTGGCTACTTGGAATGATACCTAAATGCCAAGAGAGCGGACTCATCCTGTGACATCAAGAAAGTATTTGCTACCCTTTGTTTTCGGTCTTCTCTGTTTTCCTGGACGTTAGAAAATGGGGTGAGCGTCTTCTATCTTTATAGGAGTTTATCTAGAGTTTCTACTTTGCTGTGGTCGATCCTCCTTTTTATTTCTACGTGAAAGGGGGGGATCCTTGTATTTCATGTATCACCTCTTTGTGAAAAAAAAATCATAGCTGATATTTCAGAGTCTCCTTTTCATAATCTTTAATAGCTGATCCTCTTTCTTTTGAGCACATATTTTGCCTCTTTCCTAGATATATTTTCCCTGACAGTGTTGTAAAGGCTTAATTTGCTCTTGGGGATATGTTGCTGCTTATTGTACTTCCACTAATCTTAGAGTACATTTTAGAAGGCTTCAGAAGTCAAGCCTCTACATCGAAGTTCAATTTCAAACTCCATCCTTTCTTTGCCGTTGAATGTCTGTGCTGCTGAAAAATTACTGTTTCAAATAACCCATATTTTTACATTTTTCTTGGCTTTTTTTTTAAAGATTTTTTGGGGGGGTAAGTTTATTTATTTTTGAGAAAGAGAAAGTGGGGGAGGGGCAGAAAGAGGGGGAGAGAGAGAATCCTGAGCAGACTCCACACTGTCAGCACGGAGCCCGACGTGGGGCTCGAACTCACAAACCGTGAGATCATGACCCGAGCCCAAACCAAGAGTCGGACACTTAACCGACTGAGCCGAGCCCCTTTTCTTGGCTTTTCTTGAGTATTTTATAACACCTTCCAAGTCTGTTGTGTAGTTCTTGGGACTTGATAAAAAGGAATTTGTTTTGTTTCAGATTTTATCAAAATACAACTCGAACCTAGCTACTCCAGTGGCAGTGAGAGCCGTGCCACCCGGCAAAGCGTTCCTCGCCAAATACGGAGCACCGAGCGTCCGAGGTGCTGGCAACAAAGAAAACTGGTGAAGGTAGGCGCCATTCCAGAGAAATCACCTGTGTTATTGGAGGAAGACACTTACAAATGAGCATTCAGATGGTAGTAAAAACGTTTTGACATTTGCCAGCTTAACAGGTTAACAGCCCAACTCTGGCTCTCGGGATACTGAGCTTGCTGTCCCTGCAGTTCAGATCCCCACACTAGCAAGTAGGATGATGTCGCTGGGCATCTATATTACACGGTTTTCTGAGTGCAAGAATATATAGTCACAGTGTTCTGTCATTTGTGGTGTTGATGTCTATTATAGCTCATGGATTTTTCTTAAACTTTGTATCTTTTTGCAGAAAACTTTGCAAGTTTTGTAGACACAGAACAGAAGGCAGTGGAAGCGGAGCGGGATGCACTCGTGTCACCCCACATCTTCCCCCTCTTCCGAACCAGCCCAGAGTAAAGATGAACACGGACACAGATGTGCTTTTTGTTAAGATTTGACTCCATTTAGCCTCGATCTTCCTCAGCTATTCCGTTGTTAAAGTTGTCGTTACGACTGCACTGACTTCACGTTCACCTGCCTGATCTAGCAAAATGGTCGAGAGAGATAGGACGCAGGGTACAAAGTTTAAAGTTCTTAAATGTTTGTGACTCCCGACAAGGCCATCCTGATCTTCTCGTGGCGGGGTGGTGGTGCCGTCGCCAGAGCTGGGCTCCTCCCTTGATTCTGGCTCTGTCCTTGTCCTGTCTCCTCTCACGACTGTCCCTGAGCTTTTCACACCTTTTAGCTCAGCAGCGCTCTCTTAAGACTGTTGTCTACAGATGACAGCTTAAGTTAATTTAGGAAGAGGGAGAAGGCCGCAGGCCTGGGTGACTATACCGCGGGCGGCCTCGGGTGGACCACGGGAGCCGGGGGCTCGCCCATCAGGACGCGTGCCTTTTGTTTTCACTCACAGCTTCTTCGTACGCATCAGTTCTGTCCTCTCCAGTCCACTCCATCCACCACGTGGCTGCTGACCCTCTCAGCGTTCCCTCTCTCCAGCTTGGCCACCTAGCACACCCCGACCCTCTATGTGGAAGGTTTTGAGGACTCTTCCTGGGCCAGGTGCCCTTCTGTGGACTGTCACCTGGGACCCCAGGAGGCAGGGACCCTTGTCTCTTGAGCCCTCTGATAGCTTCAGGCCTCCCTGTCCAAGCCCAGGAAGTAGTTCTAAGTTCATGCAAGTAATGTTGGCGAACTCCAGATTACAACCAGGGGGAAAAGAAGGGCCTGTCCTCTGTGGACACCAGTTAAAATTGAGAAGCAGCAGTTTGCAAGTATCTTGACAAGGTGCTTCAGTTTCCCAAACCCACTAACCTTCAAAGGCTTATTAGGTTTGGGAAATTTGACGCAGGAAAGATGACCCGACCCTCTTTGATGCCTGTGCCTCGGAAGTCCAATGGAAGACCCGTCCCACTGTGCTCTTTTCATCCTGTTAGAAGATCATCGCTAAAACAACACTTGATTCTTTGTTCTACGAATTACTATGTGGTTATAACTTAATTTTGTTAAATGTGGTGTAACATAATTATCTGCAAGTTTTTCAGTTTTATTTTTCAAGGGAAAGCTGTGGTCAGTTTTGTATATGACTCCCAAATTGCTCTCAAGCTCTTGTTGGCGGTTTTCTGGAGCTACACGCACATAGATCCAAGAGCAGATGAGACGGCCGAAGGAGGGAGGGGTGGACTCGAAGCATATTCGGGACTCAGGCCTGGGGTTCCCCGAACTTTGGAAGACGGAAAGAGGCGGAGCGATGGAGCAAAGGAGGTCGAGAAGAGGCCAGTGAAGGCAGAAAATATTTCCGTGATCAACTCTATCAATGTTGCTGAGGATCCGAGTGAAAAGACAGAAGCGACCACTGGGCTTGGCGAAACAGGTCGTTGACGGCGCTAGTCTTTTTGTTTTTTACGTTTGTTTTTGAGAGAGCGTGAGCGGGGGAGGGGCAGAGAGGGAGGCACAGAATCCGAGGCAGGCTCCAGGCCCCCAGCTGTCAGCACCGAGCCGGACACAGTTCAGACCCCTGAACCGTGAGATCGTGACCTGAGCCGAAGTTGGCTGCTCGACCCACTGAGCCACCCAGGAGCCCCCGACAGCACTAATGTTGGCGGGGCCCCAGGGAAGGAAGTTGGCAGTGGACTGGAGAGAGGGTGGGGGTGAGAAGCGTCAGGTGTCTTAAGATGCGAAATAAAGACCGTAGGAAGCGTTTCCGGTCGCCTGCTTTTTCGCGGCTGCCCCTCGACTTCCATTTGCCCGAAACTTCTCCCCCCGACCCTTTCCACTTGTCGCCCGTGGCCCTGGTTCCCGTTACTTCGCGCTGCGATGCTTCCAGCTTATTAAGCTCCGAGGGTTAGGATCCGGCAAGCCTGTCTCCTGGCTTGGAACCCTTCAGTGTCCCCCCCCCCCCCCCCCTTCCCGTGCTTTCGAAATGAAACCCAAGATCGCGGAGGCGGCCTCCGCGGCCCTACTCGATCCGCCCTTGGGCCACTTCTCCCTCTTCTCTCGCAGCTCGTGCTCTCGCCGCACGGGCCGACTCTGCTTTTCCGCCCCCTCCTGCCGCGGGGCTCACGCACGCTGCTCTCGAGGGCACTTTCCCCGGCCGCCCCGCTTAGTTGGCGAATGCGCTCCCGTGGCCGGAGGTTGCGCGTCGGCCCGCCCGCCACCGGCCTTTCGGGGGAAACGGCCTGCCGGGCGTCCCCGAAGAACGCACAGCCGAGCTCCGGGCGCGACGGAGCGGCGTCGCGGCCCCGGGCCCCAGCGGCCGGCGCCGGGCCTGCGATCCTCACCTGAATCACCGCAGTAGCATCAGACACGTCCTTTGTATCTGCCCCAGCCACCAGGCGCTTCGGCGCCTACCTCCTCACAGCCGCGCCTTGGCCCTTGCCAGACCCCACGTGGGGCACAGAAATCCGGCCCAGCTGCCCGTAGGAGCTGGACAAGCTCCAGTGCCATTTTCAGCAGTGATTACCTTCGTCGTGACGCCTTCCGACCCACCTGTTACCAGTTACACTTCCGTGACTAGACCGGAAGCCTTTTTAAAAATTTTTTCGTTTTTAGTTTTGAAGGAGAGAGAGAGAGACACACACAGAGTGTGAACGGGGGAGGGGCAGACAGAGAGGGAGACAGAATCGGAATTGGACTCCAGGCTCCGAGCGGTCAGCAGAGAGTCCGACGCGGGGCTCGACCTCACAAACCGACCTGTGAGACCATGACCGGAGCCGAAGCCAGATGCTCAACCGACTGGGCTGCCAGGCACCCCTAGACTGGAAGACTGTCTAAGGGTCCGTATGTGGCTCAGGTTTATTGGTGTACTGCCAGGCCCACGGCACCTGCTACCCGACGGGCACTCGTCACATGTATTTTGTCCCGGCAAAGTACTGAGAAGCACGAGGGGAGCTGAAGTAACCAGGAACAGTACAGATTCCAACAATTCCCAGCAGGGACTCTACAGTTTACAGGTGTGAAAAATGCCTCGGGAGGTTCACCTCATTCACCACTGAAATTGCTTTAATTTCATCAACTCCCATCCGAACTTTTCTTAGGAGCTGCTAGCCTGGACAGGAAATTCTGACAACCGAAGGCACAAAACAAGGGGCCACAAATGCCTTTTTTCTTCTTCCTTAGTAAATAGCACTTTAACTGAATATTCACCATGACGCACACCCAGCAGCATTTCATTGGCTCCTCCCCACAAACCCAAGGTTGGTTTTGTAATGATAACACCTTTCTATAATAAATTCTGCATAACATTCCCAGGATCACGATTTCTGTTTAACAAAATGATTTTCTTAGCATTTAGTACTAAAATTGCTTTTTAGGCTTGAGCTTATTCCCCTCCCAGGGATTACGGGGGGGAAGAAAATCCCTGAGAAACAGACTTCCTTCAGGTTTGGTTCCACTGCGGGCTCCAAGAAACTACAGCTATCGGCAAAACCACCCACAGTCAAGCAGCAAAACACCAATTGGAACACACGGACCCCGTCCGGCTGCTCTGAAACGCTCGGCTGGGAGCTCTGGTTTCACTCACGACGGGTGGCTTGGTTTGTACAAACACTGAAACCGGTCTACATACTCCAGACGACTGGCCCCTGGGAGAAACCAGCTGTGGCGGGGAGATTCCCTGCAGGAAGCAGCCCTGCAACGCGAGTGGGAGCCAGGCTGCAGAGGCGAGAATGAAAGAAATCGCCAAAGAACCCTACTTGGGGGAACGTACGTTTCAGCTTTTGCTGGGAACCTGGGTGCGCGTGCCCCACGGCGGTGCCCGCTTGAAGCAGGCCCCCACCTGATCGCTAGATGGAACCACGGTCTCCGTAGCTTGGCCGTCAAGGTCCAGTGAGGAAACGCAGTCAAGTTCCTCGTGCCGGGCACAGCCCAGCACTGACTGTAATTCTGAGAAGCTGTTTCCGGGTGCTGCCTCCTCGGTTTCCCCAAAACCAAGTCTGGAATTCGTGTCTGATTGAATAGAAAGAGGCAGGCTAAGTTCAGCTCTTTATTTAAGAATAACAGCGTTTAAATTTTAGAATTCCCAACCTAGGCTAACAGTTTAATAGCTCTCTCTCCCCCTCACAGGCCTGCGCGTGCTCACACACACGTGCACACCGCTGTCTCAAACGTCACCTGAGCCAGGGATCACTATGGATAGGACGGTCCCGGTCGTGTTTTGTAAAACCTAAATAGAATGTAATGGCGAGACTCCCTATTGAACATCTGGTAAATAACTCAAAATGCCAAGTTCACATACACCGTGAGGAAACTGGCAAGTCATTACAGGCAACACGTGAACTACAACACATACTCCAAAGGGAAAATTTCAACTCCAAAATACCCTAAGAGCAAGCGAGGCAGTCAGGATGCTACGCACTGAGCACGGTGCTGTCACGGTGACCATTTATTTCTATTTTGTATTTAAGGAAACGGCTCAGTTACTTACCCAAAGCCATACTTACCAAAGCCAAACGTAAACAAGGACTAAGTACAAGTCTTCTGACTCTTAGCATTATAGTCAGTAATAAGTTCATTAGATAGTCCTTAACTGTACTTTCGGTGGAAGACCGCAATCTTTAAAGGGAAAATTCCACGTTGGAACCAAGCAAATAAACCACTTTAAAACTCCTAAGACAATAACCTGGAATTACAGGAGAGCCCTCACTGCGGTTCACATCATGGGAAACACTGTCTTACGAAGGTCCTGAATTTAGTTCCTGCTTTTGCCGTCTGCACAGTAAATCAGTTTCTTCCCACACACAGGAAGGGACCATGGCTCTTCTCAAAAAAAAAAAAAAAAAAAAGGTTGAAATTACTTTTATGACCTCCAGAACTCAAGTCATCTAGTCTGAATGAATACAGAATCTAAGAGTTCGGGGTAAACTTCAGAGGAGAAGAGGCCCGAGATTAGATCTAAGCTCCAAGCTGGTCTCTGCCGCCTGGTGACGGCCTTCGCGATGGGGGGCCCATCCCGTCACATTTAAAAGGCTGCTTCTGTGGGTACAAAACGACTGCAGTCCGACTCTGAAATCCACTGCTAGCACCTCGTCTTTCATTCTGGAATACACGCCTCCCATTTCCTCCCGTAATACACCAACGTAATTTAGGCTTATTCCGCAGCGGCCACATGGTCCACACACTTCAAGACGGGAACAAGAGTGCCACGGAAGACCGGTTCCAGTTGTGACTAAACTCGACCTTACGGAAAACGGGTAGGATTTACGGTCGCTTACAGGTCAGGCCTTCGCAGACACTTAATCCTGTGTGCCATCATCCCTTTTACAAACACACAGATTCAAGCAACGGGTCCGCGGCTGCGGAGCTCCCGGTGCAACCAGACCACGTCGTCCCAGCCGGTCTTTGGCATCACGCTCGCGGACCGTCCAAGCAGATACTCAGACGCAAGCCCGTCCGTTCCCCACCCCCCACACCCCCCCCCCCCCCCCCCCCGCCCCTCCCCGGCCCCGTCAACGGGATGCGAGAGTATCTCCTACTCGTTCCACTGGGCCTCCTCCCTGGCTCGGCTCCCAGGTCTCAAGATTCTGCTTTCATCCCTCCCTCCATTTTCAGAGCTTCAAGGGAAACCTTTCCACCCTCACCTAAGTTCTCACCCTGATTTCCTCGCTACTGGTTCCTGTCTTCAAAATGCCTATTCTCCCCATTAAAACAGAAAACGCCCGTGGCACCCGTCCTCCTCTTTTTATGTCACCGTACCTTGATTCAGACGGCGCGATCTCTTCCGGCACACATGGCTTCTTCGACTCGCTTCGGCTCGTGCTACCGCAAGACGCCTCGCCAGCCACCTCGCCCTAGTTCTACCTGCACGGAGCGGCCGGGCCACGAGCTCGCACTCCATTTCGTGCGATACCACGGCTCTCACTTGCCCCACTCGGGCTTCAACACAACATCCTCCGCTACTCGGCATAAACCCCAAATGCTAATTAAACCCTGTTCCCATCGCCATGAACTTTCACACTCCGGTTGATTGCACACATGTATTTGACAATACAGTTTTACATCGGATGCTAAGAGCACTTTTCTTCATTATTTTATGGAAGGACCAGAAACGTGGACGTTCTGTTAACACCCAACACGGCCAAATCTAATTCCTAAGGAGACGCATTACAATTCGTTTAGAGTTTAAAGGCTTAATGGCAATGACGAGGGGAGGAAAAAGTTTATTTTACATAACTGAACGAAAAATAATTCAAGGAATAGTAAATAAAATTTAATATGGTCTCATGCGCCCTGAAGGAGGCGGTGCCCGATTTGGAGGGGTGATTGCTATGTCCAGATAGTCTCCTATTTGGAACTTCTGCGACTGCAGGGTCATGGAGTCATCAGTCCCCTTCCTCCCAGACATGGTGCTGCCAATCTCCTTTACTCTGCAGAAAAGGAGACCAACTGTTAATGGATCACAGACCAACGAAGCTAAATATGCAAAGTAAACACGGAACTGGATTCGCTCCGTTATCTTACGGCACAGTTATAAATTAATGACTACATTAAGCTGAACCAGACGTTAAGATAATATAAATTTATTTTCTGCCCAATAAGAGGCTCATTAAAAGGGGTTATCCCTATCAATTAAAACATATCAAAGCCAAAAAGATTACAGGAATTAAAAAATTAAAAGTTACCTACCGATAGCCAGGCCTTTTAGGATCTGTAAAAACAATTGCAAAATTGAAGTGTGTGCCCTTCTTTCTAGCTTCTGGGTAGACTTCTTTTACTAAACTAGTCAGTTCTTTCAAAGTTGCATCCATCCTGAATTTTTTTTAAAAAAACATTACATTTGATTAATCAACAATATAACAGTAAGATAGCAAGGATATTGACATATAATGAGTTAATTATGTGTGTCTGGATTGTGACCTGTTAGAATTGAGGCTGTCAAGGTCTTATACTTATTTTTTTTAGGATTTTATTTTTAAGCATTCTCAAAACACACAACGCAGGGCTCAAACTCAGAACCCTGAAATCAGGAGTCGCAAGCTCTACCGACGGAGTCAGCCGGGCCCCCTATACTTAATTTTAAAGCGGCTAATACTATTTGCCCCATAAACTCCCCTTACCAACCTCAATGATTGAAATTTTGATGAACTAAAGTCAGACTTTTAGTGCCAAAAGGGACTTTAAGGGATTACACCTGCTATCTTTCATTGCTATGTAACATCTTTCTGGGCTAGTGATTTACCTCCTTAAGAATAATCCAATTTAACCTAAACACTTAAAATAACTCTATTTCCTTGTTTCTAAAGCATATATACTTTTCCACATTTTATCATGTCTAAAGTTGAAGTGCATCTTAGACTCAATGACAGGAAAGCATTTTTGTAAAGATGTAACGTTTTTTCTTTCTAAGATGGAATCTTAAGAGTTCTATAGATGACAGAGCCAGAAGGCCAATGAAACATGAAATTTTCTTTAGACTAAGCAGAGGCTCCTTTGACAATACATATTCTTGCCCTGAAACGATGTGAACTCAGAACTTAATGGATGATGCGGAACTGAAACAACTTTGCCTATAAGGTGCGATAAAATGAAACAAGGACACCAGACACTCTTCAAAAGCATCACCCCCAGAACAATGCCCTTGCCCTCTAACCACCGAAACTACCAAGACCCACTCAGCCGCTCAGGTCATAAACCTAAAAGCACTGTTAAGTTCTTCCCATCTCTGTTGTTTCTGCCTCCTAAACACAGATCGAATCGTCTTCTCCACTCCCCACCACCACTGCCTTATTTCCACCTCATTACGGAACTCCGTATATGTTGCCTTCAACTCCTCTCCATCTCGGTTTTTAAACGTTTCTGTATAAAACTTCTGTCACACAAGTGACAGCTGTTCCCACCTCCAGGGGAGGAGTCCAATCACGTGGAGGATGGCACAGAGCACACCCGTGCCGTCCAGCAGGAGCAGTAGGCCCAGGATGTCAACCTACTGCATGTTGTGTGGGTACTGGGGTTGCCCAGACGGACCCGACTCACACAGACCACGGAGGGAACGATGCTTTACTTGCACAGAGAAAAGACAGCACAAGACTGGCTTGAGAGCGCGGGTCCCTCAGCGCCAGCAGGTCTCGCCCTGGAGCTGATGCGCCGACAGTCTGCACGCACCCTTCCTGTGCTGCAGGTAAAGGACCCCTGGGAACGGACACTGCAGTGGGGCCGGTCAGGTGCCAGACAACGGCACATCAAACCCAGAACAGGGAAAGGTACTGCCAAAGAGACACGTCCAGCACAGGCTGTGAGGGTTCTTATCTCTTTGGGGAAAACAAACGAACAAACAAGTAAAAAAGCTCCAGGCCCAGGTCACTCTTATGCAGCCACGCAAGGATGGGGCGAGAAGCTGCGCATGGCTGCCTTTCTCCACTTGACACACTTTACAGAGGAGGAAAAGCTGCATGCACGAATGCAGTGAATTATATCCCAAATCTCACCCACCAGAAATGACCAGTGACGTTAACACCACTGTAGGCATCTTCTTGTACACATACACAATGAGGCAGAAAAAAAAAACCTTGAAGATTGTCAAGCACATTATACTTCATATGTATTATGAAGTTGTAATTCAAAAATGTAATTCATTCTTCAAATATTATACGTATTTTTAACGAAATTCACCATTGAATTTAACAGAAGAAAAAAGTAAAATAGAAGGAATTACAAAATTTCAGATAAAGAGTCACACTGTTACCCTCCTATCACCTCCTAACTTTGTAGCTTTTTTTCTTTTTTTAACTGTCAGAGTTCTACTCTATTCTGCAACAACTCCCTGCCTGTTTTAACTTTGTCCCCATGAAGTCTGGGATCAAGCTGATTTTTTAATCAGTCTTGGAGGTGACCTTTTTTTTCACCTGATGTTAATTATTCCCTGGCACACCTTATATACTAATGCTGTGCACCACAAAGAGTTCTTTCTTCCTTTCTAAAAATACTTCCCATACTGTCATCTTGTCCTAACGAGCTGAGGGAATCTGGTTTACATCCGTTATCAGTTCTGACAGTAAATCTCCTACAAGCTTCCAACCTGCCGACGACCGTCTCCCTAAACTAATAGCTGGGAATGCCAAGCGTTGCTTTCCGACCACCAGTCCGAAGCTTGAGTGCATGGATGAAGAAAGAGCTCTCTTGGGAAGAGACTTTGCTGTGTGACTGTAAGAGTCAGTTTTATGCGTCAACGTGGGAAAGCTACAGCCCCAGTTATTCAATCAAACACTAATGTCGGTGTTGCTATAAGGTATTCTGTGCATGTGATGAAAGTCTATAACCAGTTGGCTTTAAATTAAGGAGATTATCCCAGATAATCGGAGTAAGCTTCATTCAATCAATCAGAGTAGGCCCGATTCAATCAGTTGAAAGGCCTTAAGAACAGAGGGGAGGCTTCCCTGAATAAGAAATCCAGGCTGCTGTGGGCAGTTTTAGCTCCTGCTCAAGTTCCAGCCTGGCCCTTCCCGCTAGCTCGCCCTCCAGATCGGGATCTAGGTACCTAGGCAGTCTCCATAATTACGCGAACCAAAGCCCTTCATGCAGATCTCCTGCTGGTTCGGTTTTTCTGACCGAACCCTGATACAGCTTACCTAACTACTTCTCTTTCAATAACCCGTTTAATGACCATACAAGCACAGGAGCTTTACCACTCCTGTGGCATCTGGCTTATTATTATTACCCCCGCTCCATACAGTGCCCTGAGCTTCGGCACATTCAGTTTGCTTCTGCTAGGGTCTTCTGGACTGCACTCTTCTTTCTTAGACTTGTCTTAGGGCTGCCTATTTAGTCCCTCAGTCTACTTGCACCAATCAAGAAGTCCCAAGATTTATTCACTCATCTTCCTTCAGTACTGCTCTTAGGCAGAGGGGGCAGGGCTCTGTGCTACTATGACACCAACTACTCAGTCTTTCAGAATCTGTCTTTGGCCATCACTTTGAGAGACGACCTAGGTGGTCTTTCCTTATTTGGTTGTACTTTAAGGACAGGACACTCTAGGGCAGAATTTTTTTGTAACTTTTCTTCTGGATCAGGAGCAGAAGGTCTTTGGTAAAATCTCACTCTGCCATCTTCACCCTGAAGTATATTAGTATTTATTCACGGGCTTTCTCCACTAGACTGAGCTTACTGTAGGAAACCGCGATACCTCCTTTACTTCATCCCCTCAGAATCTAAGCATAGCACCTGGCAAACAGGAACTCTTATTTGTTGGAAGAAGCATACACTTTCATCTCTGAATAGAGATTTTCATCAACCCTTTAGTAACGGTTCTTCCCTGTAAGTTAAATCAATCTCCCTGGAACTTTTATCCTGGAATGATGCTCAACTGGAAGCACACTACAGGGTACCTCCAAAAAGACAAAGAAGGTCCCAGTGTTTAAAGAATCAAGTTGTACTGTGCCGGGCTCACAGTTTAAAATTACGTACCCTTCCAGGACTATAAAATGGTGCAGCTGCTGTGAAAAAGGTTGGTGGTTCCTCAAAAAGCTAAACATATAACTGTACGTTCCAGCAGTCCCATTTCTAGGGATATACCCAAAAGAATTGAAAGCAGGGATTAAACAGATCCAGGTCCATAAGCAGCATTATTCACAAAAGCCAAAAAATGGAAACTCAAGCGCCTACCAGCAGATAAGTGGACAAAATGTGGTATATCCTACAAGGAGGTATTATTCAGCCATAAAAAGAGAACGAAATATCACGCTAAGTGAAATAAAGCAAACACAACAAACACTGTTATGAGTCCACTTGTTTAAGATATCTAGAATAGGCAAATTCATACGGACCGCCAGGGCGAAGAAGGGAATGGGGAGTTACTGCTTATTAGGTGTAGAACTTCTGTTGGGGGAAATGAAAAAGCTTTGCTAACAGGTTAAGAGTTGCACAATGTGAATACAGCTGATGCAACGGAGTCCTTACAGTGGCAAATGTAACGCTACATATATCTTTATCACAATAAAGGCATCGTTTTAAGAGTTATTAACCTTTTTCTGCTACTAAACAGCCATTATGATGTGAAAGTAAGGAAATCCGTGCAGCACTAAAGAGAAGTCTGCAGTATGTACTGGCCCCGGACAGACTTGGGGGTATGGAAGGTACCCGCCCGTGAGAGAAATATTCAGGGGCAGGTCTTTACTGAACACGCATCACAGTCTTTTCCATCAAGCACCAGATCAAAAATCAACCTGTTTTTTCTTTTTCTTTTTTTTAAACGCATGGCACCTGAGGATTAATATCACACATAAATGCTCTCGAGGATAAATATCCCATGAGTTCCCTTTACTTCCCTTTATCCCATGACCATGAGCCCCGTAAAGAAGGCCGCCGCGTTTTCTTTACGTATTATTTCTGTACCCAGCAGCCACAACAAGCGATAGCAATCTTGGGTCTGTCAATTCTTCACAACTCAAAAAAGTTTGAACCTTAAACGTGTTACAAGACAGGCCCCTTTTACCTACCGGGTAAAACCTCCAACTTCCTGAGAGCTGGGCCCAAAGGCCCCGAGTGGAGGGGAAAAAGCGGAAACACGGAGGACCCTTCTTTCCTGGCACAGGGAATTACTTAATGTCCGACCGCCCCCCAGGGCCGCGCCCCCCGCGGCCCCAGCACTCTCACCAAGTGTAGATCTGCAGTTCGCTGGACGGTACGTTTCCGCGGGAGAATTCGTCCATTCGGTGGTGGCGGCCGTTATTGGTGGTGAAAACACGCAGCAGCAGCGGGCACGTCTGGGGGCGAAAGGAGGAAGGGCAGAAGTTAAAGAAAGCGGCTGCGAGCCCAGAGCTCCCTTCCCCTCCGGAGGCGTCGCGGCCTCCGAACCGCCCGGGGAGCTGGAATACCGCCGCCTTCAGGCACAGGCCGCGCTCTCCGCCCCGCCAGGCCCACCTCCACCTCTTTCCGGACCCCATACTTTCTCCCGATCGATCGGTTTCTCCGGCTCCTTCTTAATTTCCTCCTGGGTAACGCGCGACTCCACCGCCATCTTCCTCCTACGGCCCGCGAGACGCTCGCTCTGACCTCCGACCCCTGCAGCGAGCATGAGAACGAAGTCTCTCGCGAGGAGAAGCTCGAGGCTTTATAGAGGACCAGAGGAGGAGGGGCGGGGCGTTTGCCGGCGCAGGCGCAACTCATTGTGCGGCGCGGGATCTCGGGTCCGGCCGCGCCTGCGTGTTGCGTCCTCAGGAAAAAGGCGGGCATTGGCGTCCGCGGGGCGGAGCTTCTGAGGGAGGCGGTCGTTCGCAGGCCGTTGGTAGCCCGGGAATTTATTACCTGAAATATTCGCGGGCCAAAGAAGCCTGCGGTGGCACTTTTCCCATGTAATGAATAAGTTAACAAACGCAAAACTCTTACGAGTGGTACAGGAGGTAAGTAAGCAAAAACATGACTTTATTAGCAAAGTATCGAACTCTTTAGTAAAGGAATAACAAGTTGTGTAACACACCCATGAACAGTAAATGCTCACGGAATAGTTGTCTGTATGGGGGAAAAGTGAAGTGAGCCATTCCCCCACCACAATAACACGATTTCGGATGGATCAAAGACCTGAATATGAACAGCAAAACTAGGGCTTTTGGGATATAACGTCATAAGCCATCTTCGTGACCTATGGATTGGGATACGTGATACTAACCAGAAAAGATTGATAAATCTGACTAAATTGGAAAAACGAAACAAAACCTGACCTTCAAAATTCATCATAAAGAAAGAAAAACATAAACCACAGAGTGGGAAAAATATCTGTGATGCATGTGATTGGCAAAAACTAGTGTCCAAGATATATAAAGAATAGGACAGACATCCCAATAGAAAATGGGTAACATAACTGAACAGGTGCTTTTAAAATGAAGAATTCCAAATGGCCAATAAACATATAAGGTGCTCGGGAATAATTATCCAGGGAATGCATTAAAACCGTAGTAATTGGCTTGAATTGATTGGTTGGAAACAAACTACACTCACTAGCTTGGCAAAAATTAGAAACTCTGACATTTGCTGGCAGACTTAATGGGAATTCTCCGATGCTGGTGATGAATGTGTAAACTGGTATACCTACTTTGGAAAGTGGCTTAGGGTTATTTAGTAAAGTTGAATATATGTATACTTTAGATCTATAATTCCACTCCTTGGTATATGCCCTAGAGAAGATCTTGCTGAAGTGTATCCAGAGACATTACAATAATGTTCTTGGCAGTTTTGTTCATAAGAACAAAAAGCTAGAAACAACCCCAGTTCCATCAAGAGTACAATGAATCATGAGTTCAGTGAGTCACGGTATACCGTACGGCAACAAAAGTGCCGAACAGCAATGGAACACCGTATGGCAACAAAAATGAACTACAGCTACATGAAACTACAACTATGTGAAACAACAGGAATTTCGCAAACATCATAGTGGCTGTATGGCACCAAAGCCAGAAGAATATATATACTGTGTGAATCCATTTTCATAACATTCAAAAGCAGACAATACTAAACTATACTGTTCAGGATGCATCCCCAGGTGATAAAACTATAAAAAGAAAAGCAATGAACTAATCACAGAAGTCAGAATGGGAATTACCTCTGAGAAGAGTACGGTGATGGGGGTGTGTGCAAAGAAGGTGCTTCTGAAGTATTGGCAACATTCTATTTTTTTTTTTTACCTTTATGTTTATGTTTTATGCTCTTCTGTATGAATACTATATCTTGCTATTTAAAAAAAAAAAAAAGCCCACCCCAAAAGAATACCTATCAATTGATAAAAAAAAAATTTTCAAACAGTCCATTAGAAAAATGGGCACGAGTCATGATGGGCATTTCATAGGAGAGAAGAAACACAAATTACATGTAAACATTTGAAAAGCTGCCCAACCTCGTGAATAATCATAGAAATGCACATTTGAACCACAACTACATTTTACTCAGATTGGCCAAAATACAAAAGTCTGACAACCAAGTTCTGGCAAGGATATGGAGAAAATGGAATTCTTATAGACCACTCTCATCCACTGTGGAAAGAGTGGTGTTACCTAGAAAGATTGGATATATGCACAACTTAAGACCCAGGTACACCAGTTGTATTTGTATACCCAGAGAAATAGTCACACGTGAGCACCAGGCGACATGTTGAACAACATTGAAACATTTATTCTTCATAACTAGAAAAAATCTGAATGTCTACCCAGAATATATTCATAAAATGAAATTTCATAAAGATTTGAAAATGAATGAATGCATCAATGTGCTTATTTAAAAAGTAGACTAAAAAAAGCAAGTCACAGAACAATACATACAATAGGATTCAATTTGTGGAAAGTTAAAAAATAGGAACCTTCTCTCCCCCTTCCCCCGAATGCTGTTTAGGAAAACAAACACAAAGTGGTAAAACTATAAAGAAAAGCAAGGCAATGATTAACACTAAATTCAGGACGGTGTTACTTCTGAGTGTAAGCTAGGGTAATGCAA
The DNA here is from genome assembly GCF_023721935.1 of Panthera uncia. Lineage (NCBI taxonomy): Eukaryota > Metazoa > Chordata > Mammalia > Carnivora > Felidae > Panthera > Panthera uncia. The sequence continues at coordinate 2,016,282 of NW_026057576.1, read as the reverse complement.
TTTTTGAAGGGCATCTAGGGAGCTTCTAATGGACTAGCTAGCATTTTCTCACTAGAGGGGTTTGGGGGGGGTTCATTGGTCACATTGTGGCCATACGTTTTCAATACTCTTGTGTGTGCAATTTAGATCTCTGTTAAAGTGTTTTAACTGCTTAGAGATGGGTCCTTGCATGAAGTGAATATTCAGTTTTTAAAAAGATCTTTAAATTTTCTCCCCAGTTTTATGATTCTATTTTCTTAATTTAATTTTTTTTACTTAAGCTTTTATTTTAGTTCCAGTTAACATACAGTGTCATGTTCGTTTCAGGTGTACAGTGTAGTGATTCAACACTTCCATCACATCACCCAGGGCTCATCACAAATATGCTCCTTTCTCCCCATCACTTATTTCAAAACTTGCATAGTATAAAAATATAGACACATGAGGGCACTGTAATCAATCAGTTAAAGGAACAACAATGAAAATGGGGAAATGAAGAACCTCACAACGTATTATTGGCATTATTGGGGAGGTTTAATTTCTTGGACGTAAGCTCTCATTTGGACCTTTCCAAATGACAGTCCCTCATCAAAACAGAATTTCCCAGTACCTTGAAGCAGTGGAACCGCAGGTATAGTTTAGAAGTTAAGGTGGATTTTCAGCATGCTTCAATCCACCTACTTGAGCTTCTAGATCCAGCTCTGAACACAAATTATAATATTTAAGTATATGCGTCCGTTCTCTTTAGAATTTACACGCATGAGTATTACACTTGTAGGTGTATGCCCCAAAGAATTGAAAGCAGAGACTCCAATCAGTATTTGAATACCAGTGTTCATAACAGCATTAGTCACAATAGTCAAAAGGTGAAAACGACCTAGTGTCTCTCAACCGATGAATCGATACCCATTAACGGAATATTATTCAGTCTTAAAAAAGAATGAGGTACTGATACATGCCAACAAGGATAAAGCTTGAAAACATTATGCCAAGTGAAATAAGCCAGACACAACAGAGCAAATATTGTATGATTCCACACATATGAAGCACTCGTTATAGGGAAATTCAGAGAGACAGAAAGTAAAATAAATGTCACCTGGGCCTGGGGAGAGAGGGGAATGGGAAATTACTGTCTAACGATACAGAGTTTCTCCTGGGGACAATGAAAAGTTCTGGACGTGAATAATGGTGATAATTGCACAACATTGTGAATATACTTAATGCCACTGAATTGTACGCCTAAAAATGGTTAAAATTACAAATTCCGCGTTATATTTTGCCACAACAAAAAATTTTTAAAGAATGAACATTTGAGGTATGTGTCTCCACCTGTCCTCTTCGCTCTTCTTCTGAAACATGTTTTGGCATTTTCAATCAGGGCGCAAGTAGATTACCCTAATTAAAATCAGAAATATGTAAGGTGAAGTTTTATGGAATCTGCCTCAGTCAATCACTATAACTCCATAGCTTTTTCTGCTGTTGAGATTCAGAAGGACAGCTTTCTGATGGCAGGAAACAGATATTCATGAACGTGTACAAACTGTTTCTGGAAAAGATTTAGTGGAATATATTTTTCATAAAATTTTCTGATTCTTTTTTTACAAAAGCTGTGGGTTATAAATCTGGATATTTCTGGGGAGTTATGAAACCTTTTTAAAATTTCTTCAGGTGCCTCTGTGGGAGACTAGGTATACGACATTTATAAGCACAATATTTATGGGTTCTTTTTTTGGACAGAAGTGTATGTAAATACTCTCAGTAAAGCATCTGCTTGTTACCAAGAGTAGCAAAAATATGTGAATTTCCATAACCATTCCTAGAAAAATTAAGCCTAGAAGCAGTATAATTACTACTTAGAAGATACATTGTTTTATGTTTCCCTAAAAATTATATTTTTACAAATAAGCATTCACGCCTGCTTGGCATCAGCCCTAAAAGCAATGCCGCCATGAGCCAGTCCTGACACTCCTAGCTGGTCTCTGTGTCACCCCTTCAGCCATTGCTCACACTACAACCAGAGAGGCAGTGTTTGTCAAGGCTGTTCCCACGAAAATGTGCTCTGGGGGATGGTTTTGGGAATCCACTTTTTTTGTTTATTTTAATTAAAGGCTTTTATTTTCAAGTAATCTCTACACCCAACGTGGGGCTTGAACTCACAACCCTGAGATCAAGAGTCGCACACTCCACTGACTGAGCCAGCCAGGCGCCTCTGGAATCCACTTTTTAACTAGCTTCTCAGGTTGTTCTGAGAACCATCTCATTTACAGTACATTTTAAGCCAAGGGAATGAGGGCACATTGGCATTTCAGAGGGTTGAAATATCTCTCACTTTACCCCCTACTTTAAGCATTTGAATGATTAGATTGATAATCGTTTTTAAACAGACATCCTCATCCTCAAGAGTCTGCAGTGTCAACAACATATTCACCAGAAGCAAATTGTAGGGAGCAACTAAAAAGCTTACTTAATGGTGGGGCACCCAGGTGGTTCAGCTGGTTATGCGTCTGGCTCTTGATCTTGGCTCAGGTCACGATCTCACGATTCGTTGGATCGAGTCCTGCATCGGGCTCTGTGCTAACAGCACGGAGTATGCTTGGGATTCTCTCTTGCTCTCTCTATCTCTCCCTCTCTCTCTGCCCCTCCCCCACTCGCACTCTCTCTCAAAATAAAAACTTAAAAAATAGTTTTAAAAAGCTTAATTAATGCTTAAAAATCTTAGTCTTTGAATTTAGATAGATCTTTATTTAAATTTGAGCTTAGTCACTTGCTAGCTGGTTAATCTTGAATCACTTAACTGTTCTGAGTCAAAGATTCCTGATCCATAAATTAGGATAATACTTCATGAGGAATAAATGCATCTAAAATAGTTGGCACAGTGGCTGCTATAAACTAAACGCTCAACAAATGTGAGCCGTTATATTCATCATTATGTAGACTGCATCATCTTTTGCAAAGAGGCAAGGGGGCGAAGTAAGAGGCTAATTCCCCGTCAGTTCCCTCTATTGCCAAAGGATAGCTGATTTCGTGAAAATCTCATGGAAAAAAATAGCATTGCTCTCATGAGTACTTAATCATAAATCCTTGCCAATTCATTATCATGTACATTCAAATAGATATGCACTAATCTTTTTTTAAGTTTATTTATTTTGAGAGAGAGTGTGAGGGGGGAGGGGTGGGCAGAGAGAGACAGAGAAAATCCCAAGCAGGCTTCGCACTGTCAGCGCAAAGCCCAAGGCAGTACTCAATCTCACGAACCATGAAATCATGCCCTGAGCCAAAATCCAGAGTCAGATGCTTAACTGACTGAGCCATCCAGATGCCCCAGATATGGGCTCATCTTAAATCGCTGCAAAATACCGAGAGCATTATTCAATTGGAAAAAAAAAAAAAAAAAAAAGCTATGGAAGGTATTTGGTTTAGGTATTTAAATATCAAATCAAGAAGGAGTGATACTTTGGGAGACTTGGGTGGCTCTTCTGGCCCTGATTCTAAGGTTGCACATGAAGAAAGATCTCCAATAACGTGTCAGTTCTTTGAGATTTGGAAATGCATGTGATAGATGTCTCCGTGCTATTGATACCGTAATACCATACATAAAATTTAAGGCAGTCCTTTGTATATACCCAACACTAAAGTATCTATTAAATGATTAAAGACAGGTGTGCCTCGGTGGCACAGTTGGTTGAGCGACTGACTCTTCTCATCTAGGCTCAGGTCATGATCTCGAGGTTTATGAGTTTGTGTCCCTCATTGGACTCTGCACTGATGGTGCAGAGCCTGCTTAGGATTCTGTCTCTCCTTCTCTCTTCCCCTCCCCCACTTGTGCACACTCTCTCTCTCTCTCTCTCACTCTCTCTCTCTCTCTCTGTCAAAATAAATAAACCAAAAAAAATGATAAAAGACATTTTAAAGTGCCTCGGTAACTATCTCAAGGTCATATTCTCATCTTTTAGATTTATATGGTAATAATTATATCAGTTCATATTTATCGATCACTGTATCAATTATCTTCTTAGCGCTATGTAACAACCACCTGAAAACACAAAAGCTTAAGACACCAGCCATTTTATCTGGGCCGGGCTCAGCTGGGCAGTTTTTCTGGTCTCATCTGGCTTCCCTCATGCCACTGTAGTTATCTGATCTCTAAGAGGACTTTGCCTCCCAGGTAGGTAATAGTGCTGGGTCATGTGTCTTTACCAGGACAATTCAAGCTTCTTCACATCATAGTCTCAAGGTTCCAATAGAGTAAGAGCATCTTGAAGACTTGGCTCATTAGCTACACAACTTCACTTTTGCCACGTTCTCTTGGTCAAAGCAAGTCACAAGGCCATGACAAAAATGAAGGAAGTGGAGAAACAGACTTCACTTCTTGGTCAGAGTTGCAGCTGAGACACTCTACTCTCTTGTATTTTACTCATTTTTCATAATAAGCATAGATTTACTTTAGAAATGAAAAGTAATATTTTAAAAAGTAAACTTCTAGCACAAGTCACACAAGAAGAAATAGTTTTTCTTAATAGACCTAAATCTGTTAAAGGAGTGGAGTCAATAACTAGCAACCTCCTGAAAGAGAAGCACCAGGCTCACATGGGTTCGCTGGTGAATCCTACCAAACATTTAAGGTAGAAATTATATGAATTCTCTACAATCTCTTCCAGAAAGTAGGAGCAGAAAGAATACTTCTTAGCACTACTCAGAAGCTTTTTATCTTGATGAAGTCCCAATAGGTCATTTTTGCTTTTATTTCCCTTGCCTTTGGAGACATGTTGAGTAAGAAGTTGCCGCAACTGAGGGCAAAGAGGTTGTTGCCTGTTTTCTCCTCTAGGGTTTTGATGGTTTCCTGTCTCACATTTAGGTCTTTCATGTATTTTGAGTTTATTTTTGTGTATGGTGTACGAATGTGGTCCAGTTTCATTCTTCTGCATGTTGCTGTCCAGTTCTCCCAGCACCATTTGCTAAAGAGACTGTCTTTTTTCCATTGGATACTCTTTCCTACTTTGTCAAAGATTAGTTGGGTATATATTTGTGGGTCCAATTCTGGGTTCTCTATTCTATTCCATTGGCCTATGTGTCCCTTTTGAGGCCAGTGCCATACTGTCTTGATGATTAGTAGATGATTAGCTTTATAGTAGAGGCTAAAGTCCAGGATTATGATGCCTCCCACTTTGGTTTTCTTTTTCAACATTACTTTGGCTATTCGGGGTCTTTTGTAGTTCCATAGTGTTGTGATCTGAAAATATGCATGGTATGATCTCAAGTCTTTTATATTTATTGAGGGCTGATTTGTGACCCAGTATGTGATCTATCTTGGAGAATGTTCCACGTGTACTTGAGAAGAATGCTGTTTTGGATGAAAAGTTCTGAATAAATCTGTCAAGTCTATCTGGTTCAGTATATCATTCAAGGCCATTGTTTCGTTATTGATTTATCTGCCCAGATGATTGGCCCATTTCTGTAAGTGGAGTATTAAAGTCACCTGCAATTACCATATTCTTATCAATAAGATTGCTTATGTTGGTGATTAATTGATTTATATAGTTGGTGTTTCAAGTTGAGGGCATAAACATTTACAATTGTTAGCTCTTTTTTGTAAGCTTATCTTTAATTTTTAAAAAATGCTTATTCATTTTTGAGAGAGAGAGGGAGGGAAGGAGAGAGAGAGGAAGAGAGAGAAGGAGCAGAGGAGGGGCAGAGAGGGAGACACAGAATCCGAAGTAGGCTCCAGGCTCTAAACTGTCAGCACAGAGCCCAGTGTGGGGCTCCAACCCATGAACTGAGAGATTATGACCTGAACCTAAGTCAGATGCTTAACCGACTGAGCCACCCAGACACCTGACAATTGTTAGCTCTTCTTGAAGGATAGACCCTGTAATCATGATGCAATGCCCTTCTTCATCTCTTGTTACAACCTTTAATTGAAAGTCTAGTTTGTCTGATATAAGTATGGCTACTCCAGCTTTCTTTTGACTTCCAGTAGCATGATAGATAGTTCTCCATCCCCTCACTTTCAATCTGAAGGTGTCCTCAGGTCTAAAATGAGTCTCTTGTAGGCAGCAAATAGATGGATCTTACTTTTTTATCTATTCTGATCCCTGTCTTTTGATTGGGGCATTTAGTCCATTTACATTCAGAGTTATTATTGAAAGATACGGATTTAGTGTCATTGTGTTATCTGTAGGCTTCATGCTTGTGGTGATGTCTCTGGTCCTTTGTAGTCGTTGCAGCATTCCACTTACAGAGTCCTCCTTAGGACCTCTTGCAAGTCTGGTTTAGTGGTCATGAACTTCTTCAGTTTTTGTTTGTCTGGGAAAGCCTTTATCTCTCCTTCTATTCTGAATGGCAGCCTTGCTGGATAAAGGATTCTTGGCTACATATTTTTCTTATTCAGCACATTGAATATTTCCTGCCACTCCCTTCTGTCCTGCCAAGTTTCTGTAGACAGGTCTGCTACTACATTTAGGTGTCTACCCTTGTAAGTTAAGGCCTGTTTGTCCCTAGCTGCTTTCAGAATCCTCTCTTTAGCTTTGTATTTTGCCAGTTTCATTATGATTCGCCATGGTGAAGACCTTGTTGATTCTGAAGGGAGTTCTCTGGGCCTCCTGGATTTGGATGTCTGCTTCCTTCCCCAGATTAGAGAAGTTCTCAACTATAATTTGTTCAAGTAAACCTTCTACCCCTTTCTCTCTTTCATCTTCTTCTGGAACTCCTATGATACAGATATTATTACATTTCATTGAATCACTTAGTTCTCTAATCCTCCCCTTGGGGGCTAGTATCTTCTTATCTCTCTTTTTCTTGGCTTCATCATTTTCCATAATTTTATCTTCTATTTCACTGAATCTCCCCTCTGCCTCCTGCATCCTTGCTGTCACTGCATCTAGTTTATTTTGCACCTCATTTATGGCATTTCTTAATTCGTTGTGACTATTTCATAGTTCCTTGATCTCTGAGCAATAGATTCCCTGCTGTCTTCTATGCTTTTTTCAAGCCCAGCTATTAATCTTATGACTATTATTCTAAATTCTTGATCAGATATATTGTTTATATCTGTTTTGAGCAATTCTCTAGCTGTCATTTCTTCCTGGAATTTCTTTTGAGAAGAATTCTTCCTTTTCATCATTTTGGCTAGTTTTCTGCCCCTTATGTGTTTTAATAGCTTATTACATGTCCTGCACTGGCGAGCACTACTATATTAAAAAGGGGTCATACACTGTACAGGGCCTGGCCCTTCAGGAGGTGTTTTTGGAATGTGTTGCATGCTCTCTGTTGTTGTAACTCTGGTTGCTTTACGTCCCTACTCATAGTGGTGGTTTGGACCTTCCACCAGCTGTGCTTTGATTTTTTCATTGAAGTAACCCTGGAAAAAATTTAAAAGGGGGTGGAAGAAGTCTTATCCCATACAAAGAAAGAAATGACAGGGGCGGGGAAAAGCTAATGGTTTCTTAAATTCATATAGCTATTGCATTCAGATAAGGAGTTCTCATCTCACTGGAAAAGAAAAAATGAAATCTATTAATAAAAAAATGTAATTGAATATCAAAAAAATCTCAATTTTTACAGTTTTACTTTGTTTTACTTTCAAACAGCCTAAGTTAACTAAGTTCTACTTAATGTCTGATACAGTTCCTGGTAATTAGTTAGTTGTCTAAGCAAACATCTCAATGTTTTAGCCTTATGCAATTTAATAAGTGGTTCCTAAATAGTCTCCAATAGCCTAAAGGAGTCAATGCACTAACTGCCCAATTTACTAATGGAGGACCTCATGCCTGGGGACTTCAAAGTCCATTAAAGGGAGATTCAATATCATACCTTGAAATGATCAAGCACACTATTGAGTGATTTTTTCCAGTAGGCCAGCAAACCAAGAATTACAAAATTGTAAAACTAAGAATTGTGGCCAGAATTTGAAACTGGAATTCACTAATGTGGGTTGTCATTTTTCTATAAAAATATACCTGTTGAGTGTTACAGATATTTTGGGGTTCCATAGACTAATAAAATTATTTTATAACAGGCAAATTTTTTTCTGACTAGAGTTAATATCTATTCTCTCAAACTATTCTAAAATATAAAAGAGGAGGAGGCTTCCAAATTCATTCCATGAAGCCAACATTACCGTAATACCAACACCAGATAAAGACTCTACAAAGAAGAAGAAGAAGAAGGAGAAGAAGAAGGAGGAGGAGGAGGAGGAGGAGGAGAGGAAGAAGGAGAGAAACTATAAGCCACTATCTTTGATGAACATAGGTGCAAAATCCTCAAAAAAAATATTAGCAAACCAAATCCAACAATACATTAAAAAATCATTGGCCATGATCAAATGAGATTTCCTCCTGGGATGCAAAGGTGGTTCAGTATTCACAAATCAACCAGTTTGAAACACACACATCAAGAAGAGAAAGGGCAAAAACCATACAAGCATTTCAATAGATGCAGAAAAAATATTTGACAAAGTACAACATCCTTTCATGATTAAAAACCTTTAACAAAGTAGGGTTAGAGGGAACATGCCTCAACATAATAAAGTCCATACATGAAAAAAACCACAGTTAGCATCATACCCAATGGTGGAAAATGGAGAGATTGTACCCTAAGACCAGAAACAAGACAAGGATGTCCACTCTCACTAATTTTATTCAGCATAGTACTGGAAGTTCTAGCTATAGCAATCAGACAAGAAAAAGAAATAAAAGCCATACAAATCAGTAAGGAAGAAGTAAAACTTTCACTATTTGCAGATACATGAAACTATATACAGAAACCCTAAAGGCTCCACTAAAAAACTACTAGAACTGGCAAGTGAATTGAGTAAGGTCACAGTGTACAAAATCAATATACATAAATCCATTGCATTTCTATACACTATAGTGAAGCAGCAGGAAGAAAAATTAAGAAAACATCCCCATTTACAATTGCACCAAAAATAATAAAATATCTAGGAATAAATTAACCAAGGATGTGAAAGACATGTACTCTGAAAACTATAAAACATTAATGAAAGAAATTGAGGATGACACAAACAAATGGTAAGACATTCCCTGCTCATGGATTGGAAGAACAAATATTGTGGGGTTTTTTCCCCTAAATTTTTGTTTAAATTCTAGTTAACATATAGTGAAATACTGGTTTCAGGAGAATTCATCACTTACATATAACTCCCAGGGCTCATCACAATACATGTCCTCCTTAATACCCATCACCCATTTAGCCCATCCCCCACTTCCCTCCCTCCATCAACCCTCAGTTTCTTCTCTATCATTAAGAGTCTCTTACGGCTTACTTCTCTCTCCCTCTCTCTTTTTCCCCCCTTCCCAAATGTTCATCTGCTTTGTTTCCTAAATTCCATATGAGTGAAATAATATGGTATATTTCTTTCTCTGACTGACTTATTTCACTTAGCATAATACACTCTAGCTCTATCCATGTCATTGCAAATGGCAAGATTTTATTCTTTTTGATGGCCGAGTAATATTCCATTGTATGTATGTATATATATATATATATATATATATATATATATATATATATATATACCATATCTTCTTTATCCATTCATCAGTAGATGGACACTTGTCCTCTTTCCATAGTTTGGCTATTGTTGATAATGCTGTTACAAATATTGGGATGTATGTACCCCCCCTTGTTTTTTGCTTTGGCAAATGTCTATACTACCCAAGGCAATCTGCACATTCAATGTGATCCCTATCAAAATAACCACCAGCATTTTCCACAGAGCTAAAACAATTCTCAAATTTGTATGGAACCACAAAAAGCCCCAAATAGCCAAAGCAATCCTGAAAAAGTAGAACAGAACTGGAGGGCATCACAATTCCAGACTTTAAGTTGTATTACAAAGCCATAGTCATCAAAATAGTATGGTACTTGCACAAAAATAGACACATAGATCAATGAAACAGAATAGAAAGCCCAGAAATAAGCCCACAATTATATGATTAACTAATCAATGCCAAAAAGACAGTCTCTTCAACAAATGGTGTTGGGAAAAGCAGATGGCTACATGCAAAATAATGAAACTGGACCACTTTCTCACACCATACACAAAAAGAAACTCAAAATGGATTAAAGACCTAAATGTGAAACCTGAAACCATAAAAATCCTGGAAGAGAGCACAGGCAGTAATTTCTCTGACAACAGCAGTAGCTATATTTTTGTAGATACGTCTCCTGAGGCAAGGAAAACAAAAGGGAAGGGGAAAAAAAATAAACTATTGGGACTACATCAAAATAAAAAGCTTCTACACAGGAAAGGAAACAATAAAACAAAAAGACAACCTAGTGAATGGGAGATATTTGCAAATGACATATCTGATGAAGAGTTAGTATCTAAAATATATAAAGAATTTATAAAACTCAACACCCAAAACCCAAATAATCCAACTAAGCAATCGGCAAAAGACAGGAACAGACATTCCGCCAAAAAAGACATGCAGATAGCCAACAGACACATGAACAGATGGTCAATATCACTAATCATCAGAGAAATGCAAATCAAAACCACTACAAATATCACCTCACACCTGTCAGAATGACTAAAATCAAAAACACAAGAAACAAGTGTTGGTGAGGATGTGGAGGAAAAGGGACCCTCTTGTACTGTTGGTGGGAATGTGAACTCGTGCAGCCACTGTGGAAAACAGCATCGAGGCTCCTCAAAAAATTAAAAATAGAATTACCATATGAACCAGTAATTCCACTATTGGGTATTTACCCAAATGATACAAAAAGTCTAATTCAAAAACATATATGCACCTCTATGTTTATTGCACTATATTATTTACAATAGCCAACTATGGAAGCAACCCGAGTGTCCATTGGTAAATGAATGGGTAAAGATGTGGTATATACACAAAATGGAATATTATTCAGCCATTAAAAGAATGAAATCTTGCCATTTGCAACAACATGGATGAATCTAATGAGTGTAAATCAAGTCATCAGAGAAAGATAAATACCATATGACTTCACTCATCTGTGGAGGATAGGAAAAAAACAAACGAACAAAGAAAAAAAGAGACAAAGGAAAAAACAGAGTCTTAACCATAGAGAACAAACTGATGGTTACCAGAGGGGAGATGGGTACAGGAGTGGGTGAAATAGGTGAAGGGGATTAAGAGTACATTTATCATGATAAGCACTGAATAATGTATAGAATTGTTTAATCACAGTACTGTATACCTGAAACTAATATAACACTGTATGTTAGCTATATTGGAATTAAAATTTTAAAAGGAATGAATGAATGAATAAATAAATATATAAATATTGTTTTTCTCATTTTTAGCATTATATCACTTAGGTTTGATCATTATATCATTTACCTTAGTAAATAAAATTTTCTTCTACCAAATGAAAATATTACAAGTTGCAATGGAATAATTCCTTAAAATCATTTCATTTTGGACAAAAAAAATTATTTTTCTTTTAAGATTTTAAGTAATCTCTACACCCAACATGGGGCTCAAACTCACAACCTGAGATCAAGAGCCACATGCTCCACCGACTGAGCCAGCCAGGTGCCCCAAGGGCAAAAAAAATCTCTTAAGAAATTTTTTATGAAGCATATAAAAAGTACTGAAATAGAAACTGCTTGTTTTAGATCTTTACAAGCAGTTGCAATCTTATAAGGGGTATGAAACCATAAACATTATTCAGGTTATTCACCAGTATATGGGCTGACACAAATTTCTTTACTAAATATTACATGAAGTATAATTTGTATTGTGAATTTCATTAAATAATTGTGAAATTTAACTCCTAGGACTTATCACAAATCCACTTTTGGTTTTCAGACCAGAGGTGTACCGTAAGAAAATTATGCATGTTTACTATGATTTACAAGTACAGTAAACCTCAGATTGCGAGGAACCTGTTCTGCGAGTGTTCCACGAGATGAGCGAACATTTCTAATCAATTTTAACTTGATAAACGAGTGATGTCTTGCAATATGAGAAGTACGTGACGCCGAACATCACATGATCACAACTGAACCAGTGGTTCTCTCTCTCTCTCCCTCACTGTGGGATTGTGTGTCATTGTCTCCCATTCTCTGACACTCAGTCTCAGACCACGGTTTTGACAGAAATCAGTGATTTTTCAGAACATTTGAAGGTGCCTGCAACTGGCACTAGTGTATTTTTTGTCACTTCAAAGCACCTGTGGACAGTCCTTTGCTTTTCCAGACAAGAGTAAGCCTAGGCATGCTTTGCTTCATTCTAGGTCAAGCGCCTGCAGATGTAGACCCTTTCCTCTGCTGCCTTATTGCCAGTTACGTTAAATACAGTATATGATAAGAGTTTATGAATACTGTGCTGTAGTCAACATCCATGTGAGCGTATACAATGGCCCCCCCATGCAGAAAAAGGTTGAAAAGAAAGGCGGTAAAGAAGAAGGAGATGATTACAGTGGAAGTTAAGAAGGAAATCATCAAGAAGTACAAGTGGCTGAAATTGCAAGATTTTTTTAAATTTAAATTTTAAATTTTTAATTAATTAATTAATTTTAAATTTAAATCTAAGTTAGTTAACATATAGTGTAATAATGATTTCATGAATAGAATTTAGTGATTCATCGTTTCCATGTAACACCCAGTGCTACAAGTGCCCAACACGTGCCCTACTTAATGTCCATTGTCCATTTAGTCCATTGCCCGACCCAACACCCCGCCGGCAACTCTCAGTTTGTTCTCTGTATTTGAGTCTCTTATGGTTTGTCTCCACCTCTGTTTTTTTTTTTTTGCTTATTTTTGCTTCCCTTCCCTTATGTTCATCTGTTTTGTTTCTTAAATTCCACGTATGAGTGAAACCCATATATTTGTTTCTCTGACTTATTTCGTTTAGCATAATACACTCTAGTTCCATCCACGTTGTTGCAAATGGCAAGATTTCATTATTTTTGATCATCAAGTAATATTCCATTGTGTATATATACCACATCTTCTTTATCCATTTATCCAAATGTCAATGGACATTTGGGCTCTTTCCGTACCTTGCCTATTGTCGATAGTGTTGCTGTAAACATTGGGGTGCATGTACCACTTCGAATCAGTATTTTTGTATCCTTTGGATAAATACTTAGTAGTGAAATTCCTGGGTCGTAGGGTAGCTCTATTTTTAATTTTTTGAGGAGCTTCCATACTGTTTTCCAGAGTGGCTGCACCAGTTTGCATTCTCACCAGCAGTTGGAAAGGGTTCCTCTTTCTCCACATCCTCGCCAACATCTGTTGTTGCCAGAATTGTTAATGTGAGCCATTCTGACAGGTGTGAGGTGGTATCTCTTTGTGGTTTTGATTTGTACGAAATTGCAAGATTTTATAGGAAGTCTATATCTGCATCTCATCTGCAGAGGAGGAGGAAAAAAAGGCAAAGGAATCCCCCACCTCAAATGAGATTAGGGAGATGTGTAAAATGTGGGAAACAATGCAAAATTTTGTAGAAAACACGACCCGAGCGAGGCTGTGGAAGTGCGAGTGATGAATCTGTTTAACGACAACGCAATGTCCCATTTCCGTGAAATCCTCCAAAGGAGGCAAAAGCAAGTGTCATTGGATAGGTTTCTTGTTAAAGTTGCACAAAAAGAAGAAGAGTCCATTGAGCAATAGATAGCAGTGATTCTGTTAGTGGTAGTGAAAGCCGTCCTACCCGATTACCCTCCTCTCTGGCCTCCCTCACACCAGCCACGAGGGTTTTCAAAGGTAAGTGCAGGTCAATTTGTTTATTTTTCTTTATATTTTGTACTTTATTATTTTGTATTATATTACAGTATTATAATAATTTTTATACAACTATGTTGGGTTGTGGAATGAATCATCTGAGTTTTCATTATTTCTTATGGGGAAATTCACTTTGATATACAAGTGCCTCAGATCACAACCATGTTTCTCTGGCAAACCAAGGTTTTACTGTATTTTTAAAACTTTGTAAGTATCTCAAAATTTATTTTCTCTCCTATATAATCATAATGCCAGTATCTGCGTTTTATTTATTGATTGATTTTTTAATGTGTATTCATTTTTGAGAGACAGAGACAGAGTGTGAGTGGGGGGGAAGGGCAGAGAGAGAAGGAGACACAGAATCTGAAGCAGGCTCCAGGCCCTGAGCTGTCAGTACAAAGCCCGATGCTGGACTCAAACCCACGTACCAGGAGATCATGACCTGAGCCAAAATTGGCCCCTCAACCAACTGAGTCACCCAGGTGCCTCAGTAACTGCATTTTATTAAATGGCATTTAATTTAAAAATTAGGTCAATACTACCACCACCATTAAAATCTGAAGTTGTCAGGCAAAAATGTTCCTTTAATATAAAACCTCCATTTATCTGTGTTATCAATGAAATATTTGATGTAAGATCTCTCCTACACTACAAATATTAGGATCACAGAGGCAGAGAGTTTTGATAGTCTTCAGAATTTATCTACTGTCATGAACAAACAAACAAACAGAAATCAGGAGCAGGCCAAGCTGTGGTTCAGAACACGGTCCCAAATTACTGGATTGAAACAGGCAACCTAGTTAGTGTAGCCTGGATGCCTCTCATCTTCTGTATCCAACCTATCAGCAAGCCATGTTGGTCCTGCCCTTCATTTTCAAATCCCTTTACTTCTTTCCATATCTGCTCCCATTATTTTATTTTATTTATTTATTTTTTTAACGTTTATTCATTTTTTGATAGAGAGAGACAGGGCGTGAGTGGGGGAGGGGCAGAGAGAGAAGGAGACACAGAATCCGAAGCTGGCTCCAGGCTCTGAGCTGTCAGCACGGAGCCCAATGCGGGGCTCGAACTCACGGACCATGAGATTATGACCTGAGCTGAAGTCAGACGCTTAACCGACTGAGCCACCCAGGCGCCCCTGCCATTATTTTAATCTAATGAATGGGCAGGTCCCAAAACATATGGCTTGAACAATTGGCATTGTTTTCATGGACATTGTGAAGAGAGGATTTGGTGCTTAGGTATTTTGCTAAGAAGTTTCTATTTTGAAGGAAAAAGTAATATCTTTTTTACGATGCTTTTTTTAAATGTTTATCAAGTATGGTATGGTGTAAAGAATATCAGATTTTTTCCATAAGGGTTTTTAAAAGGAATGAAATCGAAACTAATATGAGCCAGGTTCTTCCCCCGTTAGTTGCCGACTGAAGGCAAGCCTCATGGCCTCCCTGAGAAATGGATATGATAAAGCACACATTCACCTCACGAGATTATTGTGAAGATCAAATAAAAGTACTGTGACACTGGAAACCGACTCATTTATTTAAACAGCTATTTACCAAGCACCTTCTCCTATGACATGCCTACTACCCTCGTAGGTACTAAGCATAAAGTAGTGAAGAAGGATGAGTTCCCTGTCCACGAGGACCTTAGGGTAGAGGAGACAGAAAAGAAGTGAAGAACAACAAAGACACCACAAAGACACACACACACACACACACACACACACACACAGGATTTTAGATCATGGCGCCTTCACACGGAAACAAATAGGGCAAAGCGCTCTGAAATTCTACTGGTTGAGGCAAAGGGAGCAGACCTGGAAATGAGGGTTCCTGGCAGAAGAGCTCCGGGATGGAGCTGGGGTGCCTCAGACAGAGTGTACTGGAGACCGAAAAGAGCCAGGATGGAGTAGGGAGGACAGAGCAGAGAAAGGAATCAGATGAGGCTGAGAGGTGGGCAGGGAACCAGCTCACCTGTTGGAGGCCACGGCAGGAGTTTGAGTTTTATTTTCATTGGAATAGGAAACTGTAGTGGTTGGGGCTCTTCTGCGAGTAAAAAGAGGCTCCGGCCAAGTTAAGAAAAGGAATTGACCGAAAGGAGGTTGGAAAACTCGCAGGACCACCAAGAAGCCTGATGAGTCGGGTCTGGAAAATGGGCAGCTGCCCAGCGAGGCGGGCGGTGGGCAGAAGAGGCGGGACCATGTCCCGGAACTAGTGTGGAGGAACCCCGGCTGCCAGCAGAGTGGACCCCGCAGGCCCGCCTCCACGTCACCTACGGCCCCGGACCAGTGTCCAGGGCGGTGCCTCTAGCAGACCCTGGTAGCCTCTGATGGAGGGAAATAGAGAAAGAGTCTTCAGCCACAGGACCGCCAAAAATGCAGTGTCTGCAGCAAATGTGCCCCTGGGGCATTGAAAGGATGGCAACAACCACTCCAGGCCAGGCATTACTCACCGGCCACCTGGGTCATTCACCCACTTTGTATTTTTTGTTCTAAACAAGAAAGAAGATCGCTTTGGGTGTTCTTGTTCGTTCCCACATCACAAATGTCACCCTGACGGTTGTGACACTGTCTTGTTCCAAGACTAAACGTTACAACCTATTTTAAAATATGAGGTGGTACGGAATTGAGGCATAACTTATTCAGAATGGAAGCATTTGCTCACCTACTGCAACGGTCACGTTTTCTGTTACAGGAAGTCACGCGAAGGAGCAAATTTCCTCCTGCTGAAAATCCTCCTCATCGGGGGTGTGACTCAACATTCTTGGCAACCAATTCAGGTTCCTGAGAATATATATTTTAATCGGTTTCTTTCAAAATCCTAAGGTCTCAGCCGGGAAAAGAGGAAAAGTAAACGGGCAGGCTTGTCGGAAGACATTTCCAGATGGCGGCCGAGACGGAAGACGGCAACTAGTGGGCACTCCTGGTTTCGCCCAGGGAAAGTCGCCGCCTTTCAGGAGCGGGGATCAGCCACGATCCCAGGCTCCCGAAAGGCGGCGAGCAGGGAGGCGGTTACAGGCCAGGTGAAGACAACGGTCCCTGGCACGGGTCCAGGAAGACACCGTTGTGGGACAGGAAACAGCAGAGGGCTTTCGGCAGTGCTGTGGCGGTGGAGACGTGCTGTGAAAACAATGGGGACTCCGTATCACTTCAACGATGGTGACTTGGCGTCTTACATTTAGGTGGTATTTTTTCAAACCTCTAAACCGGAAGTTTCTAATCCCGGCTACACATGAGGGTCACATGGGAAGCAAACAAACCAGCAAAAAAAGCGCATGAGCTTTGAAATTCAAGAGGCTGGGGAATCTCTGTACAAGGCTACCGATGTGTCAGACACCCCTCCTTTGTCATTTGTACGGTTCTAAGTTCAAAGATTTTTTAAATCTTTTTAATGTTTACTAATTTTTGAGAGAAAGAGAGAGAGAGAGAGAGGCAGGCAGAGAGAGAGGGAGACACAGAACCCGAAGCCGGCTCCAGGCTCTGAGCTGTTGAAAGAGCAGACCTAGGCCGCAGACTAGTGACTATGTGCCCCACGTGGTCGCAGAAAGACGTTCTGGCTCAAACCTCAGACCACGCCTCCTCCCCTTGAGTAACATGTTTTCTAAGAAAGCAGGCTACCGATTGATGCATTCTTCCGAAGTCTGAGGTGGGAGGAAGGGGAATTGAGAGGCGTGGAAAGTGTGAGTAGAAGACGGAGGGCTTCTCTCAGGTAGGGGCCAGAGGCAGGAGCCCTCAACCCTGTCCAGGCTTCGAATGACCCGGGAGCATTTTACCCCTCCCCAAACCAATTAATCAGAGTCTCTGGGGATGGTGTTTGGTGCTAGGTATTTATATAGCACGGCAAGGCTGACAGCCAATGGTTAATAGGTGCCAGTGAGAAACGTTCTGTATGCACGGAGGCCAAACATGTTAGAGACCCTCAGACACAGTGGTTCTTACACTTCAGGTGCATCAAAATCTCCGGGAAGACTTGTTCAAACACAGATTGCTGAGCCCCACCCCCAGAGTTTCTGATTCAGTGGGTCTATGACCACCAGGCCCAACATTTGCATTTTTAATAAGTTCCAGGTGATGCTGATAATTGCAGATCTGGGACCACACTTTGGCAGCCAATCAGCTGAGGCCACGACCCTTCCCCAGCCAATCGGCTGAGGCCATGATCCCTATAAAACCTTTGTGCTTTTGAAACTCACACTCTCATCTCACTGCTGCCTCGGTGCAGGTAGGTGATTGAGCTCGAGCTAGCCCGAATAAAGGCTCTTTGCTTTTGCATCGGACTCGGCTCCCTGGTGGTCTTTGGGGATCACGAATTCTGGGCATAACGCTGTCAGCACAGAGCCGGACGCGGGGCTCGAACTCATGAGCCATGAGATCATGACCTGAGCTGAAGTCAGTCACTTTACCGACTGAGCCACCCAGGCCCCTAAGTTCAAAGAATTTTTAAGACCAGATTCCATTTTTGCTCCAACTATTTTGGTGGGCAAGATAACTTGCCTCTGTTCTTTTGTTGTTGTTGTTCTTTACCAATTTAATTTTTAATTGCCTGTCCTTAAAAAGAAAAAATAGCTAAGTCCCAAGCATTTATAATGGTATATTTGTCTTTGTATCCATCATCTTTAGAATTTTAATATCCATCTGATTTGTAACTCAGCGTAATTTTATTCTCTGCTAAGGCATAAAGGTATGTAACTATAAATCTGTCATTTCTACCAAGGGTAATGATTGGGGATGATTAGCTGGAAGCCTACAGTGGACTACTTGTCATTCTTTAGGACAAAGGCAGCTTCCTGTTTTGTACTTGGACACACGCACTGGGGCTTACCGGGAGGCTGGGCCAGTCTCCGATGCCTCCAGTGGGTGGAAGGTCCCCACCTGCTTCTGACAACACAAGCTGCCACTCTGAGCAGAGTCAGTGCCCCCTCCGGCTGAACAGAGTGCTCTTGGGACCCGGACATGCTCATTGAGTTCTGTGGGCTTTCTAAAACTTAGCTAGCTTCATAGCTAGGAGGAAAAGAAAAGCCTCCCAGAAGACAACATGGACTGCCCCTAACATTAGTAGTAAATGTACTTAAGTGTTCCAGAAAGTTTGCCTCCAGAGACTAGGTTTGGGGTGGGGCCCAGGGAACTCCCGGGTTGACCCGATGCAGTTGGCCTGAGGGTCAGTCATTGAGAAACTCTGTGGTCATGGCCAGGGCAGGAGCCTTCCACAGGAAGAGTCTAATTAAGAGAGGTGAATTCCTGATTACAAAAAAGGTTATTTTTATGGGGTGTGCTAGACATAGTGAGGCTTTCTCTCCCTCTTTTTTTTAATCTTCAACCCTGTTTATCACCGCTGCCTTCCATGGAAAGAACTATATTTCCCCGAAACCCTTGTCTTCAGGGTTCTAGGATTTACATTTTGCCCACGATGGGCACTCGTGCATTATTTGAAAGGCAACGAGGCACAGACGTAGTGGGCTGATGTGTGGACCCTAGAACAGCCAAGGCTCTGCACAGCCACCAGGCTCCCTTGTGAGGCCGCCTGCTTCCAGGTGTCTGACCTTTGGTGGAGGTTCTCGATCAGGAAACAAATGGCAACAGATTCCTAAGTCTCTGCCCCACAGCTCGCATGATGAATTTGGAAACCGATGCCTGCTTCCCTTGACTTTTGTTCTTTTAGAACTTCCATCAGTTTTTTTTTTTTTAAGTATCTGATTCCACAAATTAAATTCCTTTCTGCTTAAAATATCTGGAATGGCTTCTGTTTTTTCGATAGAACCCTGACTGATGAACTATTTGGCGTCAGAAGTGGCTCCAGGAAATGACCCGCAAAGGTGGGGGTCTGGAATTCATTGTCTAAGCTGAATGGGTCGGGTGGCAGTGGAAATGGGCCCCTGCAGGTGCAGAACACCCAGACCACACAGTTGCTTGAGTCCGTATCTGTGGGCGCCAGGGACGAAGGTGATGCTTTGAGGGCCAGTGGCCACTGCGAGGGCGCAGGGACAGGAATGCTGCTCATAAGGCCTACAGAGTGGCTGCGTGGAATGCTTATCAAAAGAAAACTTCCAACTTCATGCAGAGTCAGAAAACCAGAGATTTTCAGTAACGGCTCTAAAAGAAACTCTTGTATTTTAGGGCTGTAGGGCCAGTAAACTGTCCCCAAAAGGCCCAAAGGTCAAACCTGTGGATTTCAGAATTACAACACACATTGCATCCACAGTCTTGCCCAATGGTCTATGAACTTGAGGGACCTGACAGGAAAAGGGAGGTACCCCATGCACTGTAATGAGGGCATTTGGGTGCATTTGGATGGAGGTGAATACTCTCAAACCCCGCTGATTATTTCTTGCCAGCAGAAGCAGCTGGAATTCCTCGTGGGTCTGAGGAGACTCACCCCACCGTGCCTGAAGCCCTGAATAATCTCTTCTCAAGTGAATACATTTTAAGGGAAGGTTGATTCTCCTTGAGCTCTAACCCCTCTCCTCATTTTCTCCCAAATGTAACTGAAGTCAATAGCCAACCTCCCCCACGCCCCCACCCGCACCCTGGAGGTTCAAATCTGACCCAGGGAGGGAGAGAGATGTACTCACTGAGGGGACTGCGAGATGTCGGTGGAACCCGGCACCATTTACGATCTCACAGGTCTTTCCAGAGAAGGTCTCCAACATTCCCGAGAGCAGGCCTGCTTGGCCAAGTGCTACCAATGCCCCTGAACACCTGCAGGCCAAGGTGCGGCCTGACCCCCCCACCCCCAGAGTGTCACGTCCTCATATAAGGGAATCCAGTCCCTCTCGTGTGCCGGTTATCCCCTCGTACTTGGAACACCTCCTTCATTTTTCCTTTTAACTGTTCCCGTTCTCCATTGAATTAAAAATGAGCCCAGGGAGACTAGCGAAGAGACAGCTGGGAGGGGAGGACTGCATGCCGTGGACCACGCTGTGGTCTCAACCACACTCTCCTTAGGTGACCAAGTCTTCATTTTGAATCTCACCAAATCTAAGACTTACCAGTTGTGAGGCACGTTGTTATTCTATGTGCTATTAAAAGGGGAAAAACACTGCCAACTGTAATTGGAAGGTGCCGTCAATTATAAGATACATCCTGGTCCAGAGTGTGAAAATGTGAAAAGAAAAAACAAAAGCTTGCCTTAGAATGGGTGGAAACCAGTAAATCGAGCTCCTGGGACGTGGCTCCTCTCCTCAGAATTCCTTGTTTCGTTTTTAAGTTTTATTTACTTCAGTAATCTCTATGCCCAACGTAGGGCTCACACTCGCGATCAGGAGTTGCGTGTTCTACAGACTGAGCCAGCCAGCACCCCCAGAATTCCTTGTTTCCCAGGAGAGACCTTCTCTCTCATACAAATCATCTAGCACATTCTTCCAGGTCACAAGACGTGCCCAGACATAGCAGATTTCTGCTTCTGCCACCCGGTAGTCCTGATTTCAAAGGATTTTTTAAAGATATGAGAAAATGTCTATAGTCACAAGTTGGAAAAGTCTATAATACAGTATGCAAAATATGTTATCAATAGTGTAAGAAAATTCATAAAGAAAACTGTAGACAGATATTCTAAGAAAATATTTACAGCATATTCATAAAGGGCTAATATCTGAACTATGAAAAATTCATAAGAAAAGATGAAAATTCTTACAGAAAAATAAAATGAAAATTTAGTGCATCTATTCAATAAATATTAATGAACATTTACTGTATTTGCGGATCTGTACAGCTGAGGCTGTTCAATAAACCAGAAAAAAAAAAAAATCTGACCCAGTGAAGTTTATAGTCTTTTGAAAAAAGAAACGGTGATGAACAAGTAAATATACAGGCATACCTCAGAGATATTACAGGTTCAGTTCCAGACCACTAAAATAAAGTGAATATCACAACAAAGCAAGTCAAATTATTTTTTGGTTTCTCAGTACATATAAAAGTTATGTTTACTGTAGTCTTAACTGCTATATCATTATGTCTAAAAAAACAGTATATGTACCTTAATTTAATTTTTTTAATGCTTATTTGTTTTTGAGAGAGACAGAGAGAGAGAGACAGAGTGCAAGCAGGGGAAGGGCAGAGAGAGAGGGAGACACAGAGTCCGAAGCAGGTTCCAGGCTCCAAGCTGTCAGCACAGAGCCCGATGCGGGGCTTGAACCCACAAACTGTGAGATCATGACCTGAACCGAAGTCAGACACTTAACCGACTGAGCTGCGCAGGTGCCCCTAATTTAATTTAAGTTTTAAATTTATTTAAGTAATCTCTACCCCCAGCGTGGGGCTTGAACTCGCGGCCTGAGACCAACCGATACAGATTCTCCCAACTGATCCAGCCAGGCTCCCTGTACCTTAACCTAAAATTACTGTATCGCTAAGAAGTGCTAGTAATCATCATGTGAGCTTTCAGCAAGCGACATTTTTTTTGTACTGGAGGGTCCTGCCTCGATGTTGATGGCTGCTGACCGATCGGGGTGGTGGGTGTTGAAGGCTGGGGTGGCTGCGGCAATTTCTTGAAATAACACAACAGTGAAATTTGCCGCATCGACTGACTTCCTTTCGTGAACGATTTCCCCGTGCACGCGATACTGTTTGAGAGCGTTTCACCCACAGTAGAACTGCTTTCAAACTCGGAGTCCATCCTTTCAAACCCTGCCCCTTCTTTAACTACTAAGTGTATGTAATATTCCAAATCCCATGTGGTCACTTCAACAACCTTCACAGCATCGTCAGCGGGAGTGGATTCCAGCTCGAGAAACCCCGTTCTCTGCTCAGCCGTGAGAAGCATCCTCACCCGTTCGCATCCTGTCACGGGATCGTGGCAACACCGTCCACCTTCAGGCCCCACTTCTAGTCCTGGTTCTCTCGCTGTTCCCACCACATCAGCAGCGACTGCCTCCACTAACGTCCCCAACCCCCCCAAAGTCATCCCCGAGGGTGGGAATCAACTTCTGCCAAACGCCTGCTAACATGAATCATGTAGGTACATTAACCACTCAAGAAATACAGAAATTTTTAGATAAACAAGCAAAACAAGGCTAACTGAGTAAACTGAGACTCTGCTTGGGAGTTAGGTCAATTGTTTATCGTCTGTGCTAACAGTCCCCTCACGCCCAGAGATGCCTGTGTGGCGGAGGAAAGAACAGTATCGGAACACACGGAAGAAGAACAGAGTTAGAAAAGATAACGTGTTGCCTACATTTGCAGGTGCCAGCTGGCCACCTCCATCGGAAGGACACCTCGTTTCCCCTTCCCATGCACCCATAGGATCTTGAGTGACCGCTCTCCAAAATTCTATTCTATTCTACTCTAGTCTACTCTATTCTATTCTATTCTATTCACTCAATTTCAGGGGCACCTGGGCGACTCAGTTGGTTAAGCCTCTGACTTTGGCTCAGGTCATGATCTCACGGTTCATGGGTTTGAGTCCCTTGTCGGGCTCTGTGCTGACAGCTCAGAGCCTGAAGCCTGTTTCAGATTCTGTGTCTCCTTCTCTCTCTGCC
Source organism: Panthera uncia (assembly GCF_023721935.1). Lineage (NCBI taxonomy): Eukaryota > Metazoa > Chordata > Mammalia > Carnivora > Felidae > Panthera > Panthera uncia. The sequence continues at coordinate 1,993,103 of NW_026057576.1, read as the reverse complement.
CTCCCCCACTCGTGCTCTGTCTCTCTGTGTCTCTTAAAAATGAATAAGTGTTAAAAAATTTTTTTAAATTCTATTTCAATTATCTGTTACCACATCTGTCATTCTAACTCAGTGCACAGAGTTGACTCACACTTAACCAGTGTTATTTCTTTTCTTTCTTTCTTCCAGACAGTAGGGTGTGTGTTTTTTCCCTTGTGTCCCAAGGCCCAGCTTGCGCCTGAGTTTAACACTCAACAAGCATCGGCTGAAACTGTATGAATGAATGAATGAGTGACAACAAATTGGCCCTGACCGATACCTTTTAGAACATATGGGAAAATAAATCTAAAGCTAAGGTGGTTATTTCAGGTACATGTTGAGTTAGTCTTGTACTGGGAGCAACGTAGAAAATCCCCAAAACTTGGTCCACGTTCCAAATTTCTTGTGCACAGGACCTGTCATTGCTGAGGCCATGATGTCATCAGAACCTTATAAATAGAACGGCCTCCAATGGGAATTTCCAAGAGGTTATGCTTTAGTTTTGAATTCACTACAAAAGATGTCCTAGTTTCTTGGACCGTGCTTAAAAGGGCAGGTGAAACGGACAAGTAGTAATTACAGACGTTTGGCATCATTAGGGTGTCTTGACTCCAGTCCAGGTGGCTCCGGGTGGCCTGCCACAGAGTCAAGGCGAAGCTGAGAACGGAGGGAGGGCTCGGCCCCCAGGGAGTGGCTCCGGGTCCCGGGCACCGCTTCCCAGACAGGAAGCTGAGCCAGTCATCCCCCTTCCCGGGGTGGGGGTCAGTCCCAGCGGGTCAGGGCTGAGTTGAGTGACACGGCAGTGACAGGCAATGCCGAGTGTGGCACTTTTCAGACCCTTAGACTGAATAAAGCCCATGCCGAATCCCCAGACTTCCGCTCTCCAATCCAGATGATACCGACACGACATTTGCAGTCATTTAAATTTTGCTCCCACTCTTCATTCTGCCAACCCCATTTGCGTCGACTTGAATAAGCTCGAAAAAACATACCTGCTTACGATTCCTATAGAGAGGTCATTTGAGACTGGTGGTTACGTCGGTCGTCGGTCGGTCGTGTGAAAAGGAAAAGCGGTTCAACGATGCGTGAAGTGGAAGAAAGAAAGCGGTGGCCTTGGTTAGGAAACTGCCCGGTGTCTGAGCTAGTGTAGACAGCAGGCCCCGCCTCCATCCACACTCGCCTGGACAGGAGGACACAACGGGGAGGTTTGCGTGCGGCCTTCAGCCGTCCTGGTTTCAAGGGCCGCTGCAGCACTCCCCGCTCGTGCCAGTTTGGGCCCATTGCCCGCCCTCTTTGAAACGCAGTTTTTCCAGGCGTGTGCCGGGATGCCGACGACTCACACCGTCACTGGGGAGACGCAAGGGAGCGGCATTTTGGACGAGAGCTGCCACAGACCATGTGACACAGGTTGCCCGCCTCCTTCCCCGGGGCTGCTGCAGGGGCCCCGGCCCGGTCCCCCCAGTCCCCGGCTGCCGCTCGCCTCCTCTAGGCGTCCAGCTGGGATCGGGGACCGCGGGAGAACCTGCCGAGGGTTTACGTGCCGGCGGAGGCCCGAGCGGGGCCCGAGGGTCCCGGGGCCTCCGGGCGGTGGTGCCGCGGCCGCTGCCCCTCGCGGGTGGCAAGGCTCCTTCGACCCGCGCCCGGCAGCCGCCGCACGTTTCCCCCTCGGCCTGGGGGCTCTGGCTCCCGCGCCCGGTCCCGCCACCTCGAAGGGCAAGGTCCAACGTGCCCTGGGCGCGCGGGGGGCCCCCGAACAGCCGCGTGTCGCCTCGGGCTCCGGCTGCGGCGCCTCCCCGCTTCCCCGCGGTCTCAACCGTGGCTCTTGCTGACGACGAATTTGGTGTCACGCGCGACCCACCCGTGGCCGCTATCCCCGACCCCTACACCAGCGGGCAGTGGGCATTTTCGGAAGAACGGGGTCAACCGCTTCCAACGACAGTGTGGGCTGCTGGCTGCTACGCCATGTAACTGATCTTTTTTTTTTTTTTAATTAAAAAAATTTTTTTAATGTTTATTTATTTTTGAAAGAGAGAGAGAGCGAGGGGGGCGCCTGGGGGGGCTCAGTCGGTTGAGCCTCCGACTTCGGCTGGGGTCATGATCTCGTGGTCGGTGAGTTCGAGCCCCTGGTCAGGCTCTTTGCTGACAGCTCGGGGAGCCTGGAGCTCGTTTCTGATTCTGTGTCTCCCTCTCTCTCTCTGCCCCTCCCCTGTTCATGCTCTGTCTCTCTCTGTCTCAAAAATAAATGTTAAAAAAAAAAAAAAAAGAAAGAGAAAGAGAGCATGGGGGAGGGGCAGAGACAGAAGAAGACACAGAGTCCCAAGCAGGCTCCAGGCTCCGAGCCGTCAGCACAGAGCCCCACGCCGGGCTCGAACTCAGGAACCTTGAGGTCATGACCTGAGCCGAACTCGACGCTCTACCGACTGAGCCCCCCAGGCGCCCCTCTATGTAAACCGTTCTGATGGTATCCGGACAGTGACCCGGCCCCATCCAGTGCTGCGTATGCAAGTTGCTCAGGATTCACTTTGCAGCCCAGGGGTACGATGCGTTGTTTGCCTTTAAGTACATCCCTACCTGGTGACATTTTTTCCCTTTTACTTTCGGATAAAAGGAAGTATCCTGTAGTGATTAAGAGCAGAGACTCCGAGGCCCACGGCCTGGATTTGCTCATGGTTCAGTCACCAGCCGGTGTGCGACCTTGGGGGAAGTTAGTGAGCCCCTCCCAGCCTCGTCCTCATCTGTGACAGAGGGGGAATCACACCAGCCTTGCGAGGTTGCCCAGAGGCCTGAATGGGACCACTTGGTGTTGGTGAAGCATGTACCACAGGGCCTGGCACTTAGCGAGTGTGTGTAAGTGATGTGTGTTCGGCATGAGGGTCGCGGGGGAGCTGCTTTTCCTATTTGTGTGAGAGCAGTTGTGCGAGATCAAGTCTGGGGAGCTTGGTTTTGACCGTTTATTGGCTTTGGCATCATGGTGTGGAACAGAAAGATCCGCTGGGGTCAGTTGCTTGAGTGTCCAACTCCTGATTTCAGCTCAGGTCACGATCTCCCGGTCGAGGGATCGAGCTCCGCCACGGGCTCCATGCTGGCGTGGAGCCTGCTTAAGACTTTCTCTCTCGCGGGGCGCCCTGGGGGGCTCAGTGGGTTAAGCGTCCGACTTCAGCTCAGGTCATGACCTCGCGGTTCTTGAGTTCGAGCCCCGCGTGGGGCTCTGTGCTGACGGCTCGGAGCCTGGAGCCTGCTTCGGATTCTGTGTCTCCCTCTCTCTCTCTGCCCCTCCCTAGTTCACACTGTCTCTCTCTCAAAAATAAATAACCCTTAAAAAAAGTTAAAAAAAAAAAAAAAAAGATTTTCTCTCTCTCCTTCTGCCGCTCTCCCTGGCTGGCGCTGTCTCTCTCTCTGTCTTTCTGAAAACTAAAAAAAAAAAGATCTGCTCACTTGTGCAATGTCAGTGCCAAGATGGCAGGGTCCGGGGGTCTCGGAAAGAGTACTTGCAGAGTCAGGAAACGGCACAGACAACACAAGATGCTCACAGGGGCACGAACCCAGCTTCGCGCCACTCCTGCGATCTCCGTAGCAGCGACTCCCGACGCTTCTCCTGCCGGGGCAGTGGGGGCGGGGGGCGGTGGACGAGGGCTCCCTTAGTCTGGTTGGGTAAAGGTGATTGGCTGGTGAGGAGCCGCGGCCGTTGGGGGCGGAAGCTTCCGGAAGCGCCGAGGGGGCCACAAGGCGGCAGAGCGACGCCGTCGCGGTGCGAGGGCTCTCCGGCTGCCGGTGCGAGTGCGCCTGTTTGCCCGGCCACCTGCCCGGGCTGCCCGGCTGCCCCGGCGGGTCCACGACGTCTCCGCAGCCGCCTGCCACGGGCCGCGTGTCGCCGTGCGCTTGGAAGAAGCCGGGAAGTTCACGTATTGCAGTCTCTCAGGTGAGACTAGCCCGTTACAGCCATTGCTGTCGCCAAGTGCGATCTGAGATCTGGTTGGCCTCGCACACTTGGGCCCCATTACTTTTGTCGCTTTCTCTTACAAGGGCCCTTTCTTCGGGAAACCAGTTAAAATGTATCCTCCTCATTCCCTCCCCTTCTGGGTCTGTGGCCGGTAGATCCGGGGTCTTTTGCTTGTTTACTCTTTGTAACACGTGACCAGAAGAAGTTGTGTCTAAACTGACACTTCTTTATGTTTATTTATTTATTTATTTATTTAAAAAAAAAATTTTTTTTTTTATTTTTACCGTTTATTTATTTTTGAGACAGAGAGAGACAGAACATGAACGGGGAGGGGCAGAGGGAGAGGGAGACAGAGAATCGGAAGCAGGCTCCAGGCTCTGAGCCGTCAGCACAGAGCCCGACGCGGGGCTCGAACCCACGGACCGTGAGATCGTGACCTGAGTTGAAGTCTGACGCTCAACCGACTGAGCCACCCAGGCGCCCCTAAACTGACACTTCTTTATGTTTAAATCAAATTAATAACATCACATTCCATAGTTATGTGATCTTATTAAAGCATCTCATTTATTTTCTAGGTAAAAATATATCTCTAGAAATGTCCGGGGGCATCTGGGTGGCCCAGTCGGTTAAGCAACTAACTCGATTTCGGCTTAGGTCATGGTCTCATGGTTTGTGGCATTGAGTGGTGATGGCACGGAGCCTGCTTGGGATTCTCTCTCTCCCTCTCTCTCTGCCCTTCCCCACCCCACCCCCTCTCAAAGTACATCAGTAAACTTTAAAAGAAAAAAATGTGCAGCACTGTATTCAGAAAGAAATTTACAGCCTTGCTTGCATTAAAAGCATTTTGCTACACTCATGAGATTATCAACAGAAGGAAGATTTCTTATTAATTGAATAAAGTATAGCTATCAGAAACATACAAAAGCATCATACTTAACGGTGAAACAGTGCAAAATTTTCATTATAGTCAGAAACAAGATGAATATGCTTATTGTAATTTCTCTATAGTACATTTTACTGGAAGTTCTAGCTAATGCAATACAATAAGAAAAATAACTGATGTGTGCATATCAGAACAGAGGATCCAAATTGTAATTATTTGCCAACGATACGATGATCTACGTGGACCATTTAAGGAAGTGGATGGATAAAATACTAGTACTTCTAAGAGAGCTCGGCAAGATAAACAGCTCAAACAGAACAAAGGATTCTGCAAAAAAAAATGTGCAAAAAAAATGTAACCACATGAAGACACTCTGCATTATTATTCTCAGGAAAAAGCAAATAAAAATGGCTACACACACATTAAAGTGACTAGAACTGAAAGGACAATACCGAGTAATGGCAATGATGCAGAGCAACTGTAATTTGAATACACTGCCGGTGGGAGTGTGAAAGGGTACAACTTCGGAAACCAGTTTGGCAATCTCTTACCAGGTTTGCGTGTCAGAACTCCGCTGTTCAGTATGCACCCGAGAGAAAGGAAAACATTTGTCCACACAAAGACCTGTGCACAGACGGTCACAGCCCCAAATTAGCAAGACCCCAAATATTTATTCACAGGTGAGTAGGTCAACAACTTGTGGTATATTTATACAATGGAATATACTCAGCTACGTGCAACAACATGGACGAATCTCAAAAATATTTTGCAGAATGAAAAACACAGAAACAGAAAAGTACATAGCATTTGATATCATTTTTTTTTGTTTTTAAATTTTAAATTATTGATTTTGAGAGAGAGACACACACACACAGAGGGGGGAGGGGCAGAGAGAGAGAATCCCAAGCAGGCTCAATGCTTAGCACGGAGCTGGACACGGGGCTCGATCCCATGACAGTGAGATCACAACCTGAGCTGGAAATCAAGAGATTGACGCTCAACTGACTGAGCCACCCAGGGGTCCCAGCATTTGATTTTATTTGTAAGAAATTCTTTTTAAAAAGGCATTCTAATCTCTAAGGGACAGAAAACAGATCGGTGGTTGCCTGGGGTTGAGGGTAAGGAGAAGTTGCAACAAAAGATGGGGAATAAGGAACTTTTTTGGGTTCCTTATGGAACCAATGGTGGAAATGTTTCTTATTTTAATTGCGCTTAAATAGGTGCATTTTGTTGTATGTAAATTATATTGTAGAGAAGTTGATTTTTTAAAGTGTCAGCCTTTTGAATTGGATTTTTACGTCCTTTGCCTCTTTTTTCTTTGCTTTTTCTTTTGCTTTGTTTTTACTCTTTGCTGAAGATGAACTTTTTAAGGATGTTCATTGAATTGTAAGAGAGGTCAGATGGATCCTTATTGATCCGCCTAACTTAGGGACCCCCCTCCCCCCCTCCCGCCTTGATTCTGCCCTGCTTCCTTTTCAGTGACATCAAGTCCTGAGTCTCGACTTCATCCCTGTGTCTGGACGAGACGTTGGTGTCTGCTTGTTTTTGAGTCAACTCGGCACCCCCTTAGCAAATTTATATACTTTGGGCTTTTCTGTGTTTGGCCCAGGTGGATAGGATTCCTTGCTCTCATCTACACGGCAATCCAGCCCGCTTCCAGTTTGTTGACGCCAGCAGGTTTAGCCAGTGGTCCTGTAGGGAATCGGACGTCTGCCAGGTAGGGTGGGCTCTCTGCTTGGTGTGGGAGGAGGAGGGGAGAAGGCCAAGGACGGTTTCACAGTATGAGAAATGCTTTAAAAATTGTGCCTGGGGTGCCTGGGCGGCTCAGTCGGTTGAACGTCCGACTTCGGCTCAGGTCACGATCTCACGGTCCATGAGTTCGAGCCCCGCGTCGGGCTCTGTGCTGACAGCTTAGAGCCCGGAGCCTGCTTCGGATTCTGTGTCTCCCTCTCTCTCTGCCCCTTCCCCATTCACGCTCAGTCTCGCCCTCTCTCTCAAAAATACATAAACATTAAAAAAAATTTTTTTAATTGTACTTGAAAGGGATTGGTTATATTTCTATGTGTCAGATCCCAGTCCTTTGTGCTCATTACCGCACTTAACACGTCTGAGAGTGGGTTAAAGGTGGAGCCACATTCTGTGTCTGTTTATTCCTGCTCTTTGCGCTCTACTCCACAGAATCTGAACCTCAAGCATTACTGGGCCCGCCCACACTCTGTTCTCAGAGGACTGGAGGGTAAACAGTGAGGACTGAAAATCCTGACCTCCTGGTGCCCTTAAATGCAGAGCAAGCAGGAAAACTACATTGGGGATGTCAGGGAGGGGGAGATGGGAGGAACGAGGGAGGTCAGGGAGGGGGA
>NW_026057576.1:1927083-1985892 GCF_023721935.1 Panthera uncia | reverse complement strand
TCAGGGAGGGGGAGATGGGAGGAACGAGGGAGGTCAGGGAGGGGGAGTTGGGAGGAACGTTTGTTGCAGGGCTGTTAGTGACCGCTGTTTGAAGTGATCTGAGTCGTGGAGGGCAGCCAAATAGCATGGACTTACGTAGAAGCCTGCACGAGTGACTGGGGCCAGAGGCTGGGAGGTCCAGTGGGTCTCTGGATTCATTACACGATAAGATTTTAGAGCAGGAGAGGACCTTAAGAGATCACGTAGTCCCACCCTCCATTTTATAGATGAATCAATGCGACTTAAGGAATTTAAAAGATATCCCCAATGTCTTGCCGGTTGGTAATTGACTTGAAATGAAAATTATAGTCTCCTCACCGTGAGTCGAGTAATTTTTGCCATCAGACAAGGCTGCTGACTTGTGTGGTTTTATCCTTAGCTTCTTGATGGGTTTTAACTGACACATGTGTCCCATCTAGCCTGACTACAAGCTGACCTCCCCAACTCCTTTTTAAATAAATTGTCAAGGAAATCTGTTCCTGTAAACTGCTTGGTCTTAACCAAAGTCTACTTAACTAATCAAAGAAATTGGGAAGAAATGCCTGCAGAGCAATACCGTGAACCAAATATAGCCAGCGTCCCCAGAGAAAAGCATTTCCAGCTATTGAACCGTAACATAAAACAATACAGTCTCTGAAAGTGTAGGACTTCCATGTGCCTCCTACTCAAGAAGGGACGCGGGTGGACGACGTCCTCGTCTTCTTCCTGTCCTCTCAGAACGCTGTTCCCCCTCACCTCCGAGCTCTACCTGTTTAAGCCGGGGACATGGCAACTGTTATTCACTTGTACTAAGAACCACTGGAATATCTTGCACATTGGCAAACCGGCCTCCATCTGCTTCCACCGGCCTCGATGTGCATGCGTCGGAGCGACACTAATTGACGACAGTGCTATGACTGAAAGTGAAAGTCTTGAAAAACTAAGAGAAAATTACTATTTTTAATCAAAACTGCTGAAATAGTACATCTCACTGAAATTTGTTATTTGGGGTTTTGTTGGTTTTTTTTTCAATATATGAAGTTTATTGTCAGATTGGTTTCCGTACAACACCCAGTGCTCATCCCAACAGGTGCCCTCCTCAATGCCCATCACCCATTTTCCCCTCCCTCCCACCCCCCATCAACCCTCAGTTTGTTCTCAGTTTTTAAGAGTCTCTTATGCTTTGGCTCTCTCCCACTCTAACCTCTTTTTTTTTTTTTTTTTTTTGAAATTTGTTATTTGGAATTTCTATGCTGTGTTCGATTGTTTAAAAACAACACAGGGGCGCCTGGGTGGCTCAATCCGTTGAGCGTCAGACTTCGGCTCAGGTCATGATCTCACAGTCCGTGAGTTCGAGCCCCGCGTCAGGCTCTGTGCTGGCAGCTCAGAGCCTGGAGCCTGCTTCAGATTCTGTGTCTCCTCCCTCTGCCCCTCCCCTGCTCATGCTGTGTCTCTCTCTGTCTTAAAAATGAATAAAAACATTAAAAAATTTTTTAAAAAAATTAAAAAAACCAAAAATAACACAAAATTTGAGGGGCACCTGGCTGGCCCAGTCGGTAGAGCTTGCAGCTCTTGCTCTCGGGGTTGTGAGTTCGAGCCTAATGTTGTGTATAGAGATGACTTAAAAATAAAAATTTTAGGGGCACCTGGGGCTAGCCAGTTGAGCATCTGACTTTGACTTGGGTCATGGTCTCGAGGTTTGGGAGTTCAAGCCCCACATCGGGCTCTCTGCTGTCAGCGCAGAGCCTGCTTCCGATCCTCTGTCCCCCTCTCTCTCTGCTCCTCTCCCACTCGCTCTCTCTCTCTCTCTTTCAAAGACAGGTAAACATTAAAAAATAACACTAGCAAAATAAAATCTTTAAGAAAATACAAAATTTGAGATTTCATATAACACTGGAGAGAGAGTTTCCAATCCTAAACAACGAGTGAAGCTAACACATGTCTGAACTCCTTTCACTGAGTGCATTGTGATGGTGACTGGATTGTACTTGTCATCTATTTGAAACTCCAAGCAACCCTGGGTATGTAAATCAAGGGTGTGAAACATAGAGGAACTAATAATAGTTCATGTATGATATTAATTAGTTCACAAGGGATCAAAACTTAAAAATTAGGTATCTGGCTTATTTTTAATCATGGTAAAAAAAAACACATAACATTTCTCATCTTAACCATGTTTAAGTATACAGTTCAATAGCGTTAAGTATAGTCATATTGTTGTACTACAGATCTCCAGAATTTTTCATCTTTCAAAACAGAAATTCCATATTGCCTCCCTCCAGCCCTCAGCAACCCCTGTTGTGCTTTCTGTCTCTTATGAATCTGGCTACTCAAGGTGCCTCCTGTAAGTGGAATCAAGCAGTTTTATCTTTATGTGACTGTTTATTTTCACTTAGCATAATGCTCTCAACATTCATCTGTGCTGTAACCTGTGACAGGATTCCCTTCTTTTTTAAGGCCGAGTAATACTCCATTGTATGTACATATCACGTTGTTTTTCACCTGTTCATCTGTCAGTGGACGCTTGGGTTGTAAAACATGCTGCTGTGAACACGGATTTGCACATATATGTTCAAGATTCTGCTTTCCGTTCTTGTGGGTATAGAACTGGAAGTGGGAATACTGGATCATACGGTAATTCCATTTTTACTTTGTGGGGAGGTCACCACACCATTTTTCATAGTGGCGGCGCCACTTTACATTGCCACCAACAGTGCACAGGGTTCCCTTTTCTTGACGTCCTCTCCAGCGTGTTATTTCTCGTCTTTGTGATAATTGCTATTCTAACAGGTGCGAGGTGATAGCTCATTGCAATTTTGATTTGCATTTCCCTGATGATGTATGAAGTTGAACATACTTTAATGTGCCTGTTGTCCATCTGGATGCTTTCTTTGGAAGAATGTCTATTTAGTCCTCTCTCTAATTTTTAGCCAGATTGTTAGGTGTTGGGTTGTATGAGTTTGTTCCATAGTTTGGAAATTAACCCCTTATCAAATATATTATTTGCGAGATCAAATATATCTCCCATTCAATAGGTTGCCTTTTCATTTTGCTGATTATTTGCTTTGCCGTGTGGAAGATTTTTGGTTTGGTATAGTCCCGTTTTTGTTGCTTTTGCTTTTGGTGTCAGATTCAAAAAGCCGTTGCCAAGACCTGTGTCAGGGAGCTCACGGTCTATGTTTTCTTTTATAGTTTCAAGTCTTCCATTCTCTCTTTTTGTAAGCTTTATTTATTTTGAGAGAGAGTGCATGTGAGTGGAGAGGGGCAGATAGAGAAGAAGAGAGAGAGAATCCCAAGTAGGCTTCACACTGTTAGCTTGGAGCCTGATTCAGGACTTGATCCCACGAACCGTGAGATCATGACCTGAGCAGAAATCAAGAGTTTGACGCTCAACCAACTGACCCACCCAGGTGCCCCCATGTCTTCCATTCTTTAATCCGTCTCTTTTCTTTTCTTTAAAGTAATCTCTGTGCCCAACATGGGGCTCGAACTCATGACCCCACGATCAAGAGTCACATGCTCTACTGATGAGCCAGACGGGCACCCTCAGTCTTTCATCCATTTTGAGTTGATTTTTGTGTATGGTGTAAGAAAGTGGTCCCGTCATTCCGTCCATGTGCCTGTCCAGTTTTCCCAGCACCATTTATTGAAAACACTATCCTTTCCCCATTATATATTCTTGCCTCCTTTGTTGAAGACTAATTGACATACATGAGTTTATTTTGGGGATCTCTATTCTATTATTTTCAGTAATAAAACTTTAAATCAGGGATCATGATGACTCCAGTTTTGGGTTGTTTTTTTTTTTTCCCTCAAGATTCAAGGTCATTTACAGTCCCATACAAGTTTTAGGATTTTTTGTTCTATTTCTGTGAAAAATACTATTGGTATTTAGGTAGGGTTTGTGTTGAATCTGTACGTTGCCTTGGGCAGTGTGTACATTTTAACAGCATTGATTCTTCCAATCTGTGAGCATGGTATAGATCTTCCACAGCCTTGGTTAAATTTATTCCGAAGTATTTTACTCTTTCTGATGTGATTGAAAATGGGATTGCTTTCTTAATTTCTCTTTCTGATAGTTTATTATGAGTAAATAGAAATGCAACACATTTTTGTGTATTGATTTTGTATCTTGCAACTTTATCAAATTTATTAATTCTAACACTTTTTTATGGAGTCTTTAGGGTTTTCTATATGTAATATGTCATCTGCAATTAATGACAGTTTTACTCTTTCCTTTCTTAAAAAAATTTTTTTTAATGTTTATTTATTTTTGAGACAGAGCATGAATGGGGGAGGGGCAGAGAGAGAGGGAGACACAGAATCGGAAGCAGTCTCCAGGCTCTGAGCCATCAGCCCAGAGCCCGACGCGGGGCTCGAACTCACGGACTGTGAGATTGTGACCTGAGCTGAAGTCGGACGCTTAACCGACTCAGCCACCCAGGCGCCCCTACTCTTTCCTTTCTAACTTAGATGCCTTTTATTTCCCTTTCTTGTCTAATTACTCTGGCTGGGATTTCCATTACTATGTTGAATAAAAGTAGAGGGAGTATATCCTTATTTTTTTCCTGATATTAGTAGAAAAGCTTTTAGCTTTTCAGCATTGAGTATGATGCTAGCCAGGGGCTTGTCATATATGGCCTTGATTATGTTAAGGTACATTTCCTCTTTACTTGCTTTGAGAATTTTTAATATATAAATGCGTATATGTTCAGTTTTGTCAAATGATTTTGTCTTTCGTTTTGATAACGTGGTGTGTCACATTGGTTGATTTGTGCATGTTAAACCAAACTTGCATCCCTGCAATCAATCCCACTTGATCCTGGTATACGATCCTTTTCCTGCATTATTAAATGTGGTTTGCTGATACTTTGTTGAGCATATTTGCGTCTGCGGTCATCAGGGATAAGGGTCTCAAATTTTATTTTCTTGTGGCATCCTTGTCTGCTTTTAGTATCAGGTAATGCTGGCATCATGAAATGACTTTAGGAGCGTTTCCTCCTCTTTTATTATTTGAAAGAGTTTAAGAAAGATCGTTATCAATTCTTTGAATGTCTGATAGAATTCACCAGTGAAGTCGTCTGGTCCTGGAAGTTTGTCGGTTTGTTTGTTTGTTTGTTGATTACTGCAATCTCCTTTCTAGTAATCTATCTATTCAGATTTTCTGTTTCTTCCTAATTCAGTCTTGGTGGGGTATATGTTTCTAGGAATTTATTCATTTTTTCTATGTTGCCCATTTGTTGGTGTATAATTATTCATAGTAGTCTCTCATGATCCTTTGTATTTCTGTGGCATCAGTTGTAACATCTTTTTCGTATCCAATTTTATTTCGGTCCTCTCTATTTCTTGGTGAATCTACTTAGTGGTTTGTCAATTTTGTTTACCTTTTTGAAGAACATACTCTTAACTTCATTGATCTTTTCTATTACCTTTTTAGTCTCTATTTCACTTATTTCTACACTAATCTGTTATTTTCTTTTTTTCTACTAACTTTGAACTTCATTTGCTCTTCTTTTACTGGTTCCTTGAAGTGTAGGGTTAGATTGTTTATTTGAGACTTTTCTTGTTTCTTGAAGTAGGCATTTGTTGTTATGAACTTCCCTCTTAGAACTGCTTTTGCTGCATCATAAATTTTGATTATGTTATATTTCCACTGTCATGTGTCTCGAGGTATTTTTTTTATTTCTCTTTTGTCTTGTAGGTTTTTCAGTACCATATTTTTAAATCTCCACATATCTGTGAATTTTCCAGTTTTCTTTATGTAGTTGTTTTCTACCTTCATATCATTGTGGTTGGAAAACAAGTTTGATATGGTTTCAATCCTCTTAAATCAATTAAGACTTGCTTTGTGACCTACCACATGATCTATCTTGGAGAATGTTCCATGTGTGCCAGAAAAGAATGTGTATTCTGTCGCTTTTTGATAGAGTGTTCTATGTATATACATATATCTATTAAGTCCATTTGTTCTAATGTGTTAAGGCCAATGTTTCCTTACTGATGTTCTGTCTGGATAATCTGTTCAGTGTAGGTGGAGTGTTAAAGTCCCCTCTATTATTGTATTGCTGTCAATTTCTCCCTTTAAGTCTGTTAATATTTGCTTTATATATTAGGTTATTCTATGTTGGGTGCATGAATATTTACCAATGTTGTATTCTCTTGTTGTGTTGACCACCTTAGCATTATGTAATGCTTTTCTTTGCCTTAATGCAGTCTTTGTTTTAAAGTCAGTTTTGTCTGGGGTTACCTGGGTGGCTCAGTTGGTTACATGTCCAACTTCGGCTCAGGTCATGATCTCATGGTTCATGAGTTCGAGCCCCACATCGGGCTCTGTGATGACAGCTCAGAGTCTAGAGCCGGCTGTGGATTCTGTCTCTCTCTCACTCTCTCTGTCTCTCTCTGCCTTTCCCCCACTTTGTGCCCTCTCTCTCTCTCTGTCTCTCAAAAATAAATAAATAAACATTAAAAAAATTTTAAGTCAGTTTTATCTGATATAACTACCCAGCTTTCCTTTGGTTTCCATTTGCATGGGATATTTGTCTCCATTCCTTCACTTTCAGTCTGCATGTGTCCTTACATCTAAAGTGAGTCTTTTGTAGGGACGCCTGGGTGGCTCAGTCAGTTGGGCATCTGACTCTTGATTTTGGCTCAGGTCTCATGGTCGTGGAATCGAGCCCTGCTTGCATCAGGCTCCACACTGTTAATGCTGAGGATTCTCTCTCCCTTTCTCTCTACCCCTCCCCCTGCTTGTACTCTCTCTCTCTCTTTCTCTCAAAATAAATAAAAACTTTAAAAAAATAAAATGAGTCTTTTGTAAACAACGAGTCTTTTTTTTTCTTTTTCCATTCAGCCACTGTATGTATTTTGACTGAAGACTTTAGTCCATTTACATATATTTTTTTGAGAAGTATGTATTTATTGCCATTTTGTTAATTGTTTTCTGGTTGTTTTTGTAGTTCCTCTCTGTTCTTCTTTTGCTCTCTTTGTGATTTGATGACTTTCTTTAGTGATATATTTAGATTCCTTTCTCTTTACGTTTTTGTATTTACTATATGTTTTGGACTTGTGGTTACCATGAGGCTTACATATAAGAATTTATATCTATAATAATCTATTTTAAGTTGATAACAACTTAAATTTGATCAAATTCTAAAGCTCAACATTTTTGCTCTCCTTCCCTCCCCACATTTTATGTTTTTAATATCAGATTTACATCTTTTTATCTTGTACATCCCTTAACTCATTATTATATTCATAGTTATTTTTACTAGTTCATTTTTTGACCTGCATGCCAGCTTAATAAGTGATTAGTACGCTATCTTTACTATATATTTACCTATCCAATGAGATTTATTCTTTTCTATGTTCTCTTATTACTAATGATCATCTTTCCTTTTCAGCTTAAAGAATTCCCTTTAACATTTCTTGTAAGGCTGGTTTAATGGTGAACTCCTCTATCTTTTGTGTCTGGAAAATTATTTATCTCTTCCTCAATTCTGAATGATAACTTTGTCAGGTAGAGTAGGTTGAAGTTTTTTTTGGTTGGAAGTTTTTTCTTTCAGCACTTGGAATACATCATGCCGCTCACCTGTGCCATCACAGTTTCTGCTGGAAAATCTGCTGAGTGTCTTATGGGGATTTCTTTGTATATGTAAGCATTTTTCTTCTCTCCTTGCTTTTAGGATTCTCTGTTTTTTTTAATTGTTGACATTTTAATTATAATGTGCCTTGATGTGGGTCTCTTTAGATTCTCTTGTTTGGAATCCTTTAGGCTTCCTCATTCTGGATGTCTGTTTCCTCTTCTGGGTCAGGGAAATTTTCAGCCACTATTCAAATAAGATTTCTTCCTCCTTTCCTCTCTCCTCTCCTTCTGGGAGCCCTGTAATACAAATGTAATCAGTTTCATGTTGCTCCATAAGTCCCTTGAGCTGTCTTCACTTTTTTTTCCATCCTTTTTTCTATTTGCTGCTCCAATCAGGTGAGTTCCACTGCCTTGTCTTTGAGTTCACTGATCCTTTCTTTGCTTCATCTAGTCTGTTGTTCAACCCCTCTAGTGTACTTTTCATTTCAGTCATTGTGTTCTTCAGCTCTGTGACTTCTATTTCATAGTTTCTTATGTTTTCTGTCTGTTTGTTGAATTTCTCACATGTTCTTCCATTTCCTTTCCCCAGTTTGGTGAGCATCTTTATGACCATGACTTTAAAGTCTTTATCAGGTAAATTACTTATCTCCATTTAATTAAGGTTTTTCTCTAGGTTTCATCTTGTTTTTTCATTTGGCACATATTCCTCTATTTCTTCATTTTGCTTGACTCTCTGTATTGGTTTCTATGCTGTTGAGACTTCTCTCCCAGTCTTGAAGGAATGGCCTTGTATAGGAGATATACCTTTTTGTTCAACCCTGTCCCATCTCTTGGTTGTCTCTCAAACCTTTGTGTTTGTCCAAGCAGTCTATTATATTTTTAGTAGCTCCCTACAGTTACATATGTGCCTAGACTTGCAATATCCCAAAGGGGAGGATCTTAGCACCTAGATTCAGGCTGATTGGAAGTCAGACCCTCAGTCATCAGCTTTTAATTGTTTGCAAATATATATACAGTCTGTAGTTATCACAATCATAAGCCCCACTGGCCACCAGAGCCAGGAGATCTAGCGGTGTCTTCTGGGTGGCAGTTACAAAAATTGGGGCTCCACATGAGAGTATAACCTCTTTTGTGGGAGATACCAGCAAGCTGGAGCAAGACAGAAGGAAGGTGGCAAGACAGAAGGAAGGTGGCAAGATGGCATCTACAGCCTATGCTCCTTGAGAGCAGCCCTGTAGGCGATAAGACAGCTGCCAAATCTAAAGCCTGCCCCTCAGGCTTTTCTGTTTCTGTTTCTGTTTTTTGTTTTTTGTTTTTTGTTTTTATAATAGTGGCCGTCCTAATGGATGTGAAGTGATACCTTGTTGTGGTTTTGGTTTGCATTTTCCTAATGATTAGCTATGTTGAGCATCTTTTCATATGCTTTTTGGCCAGGCATGTGGTTTTAAACTATTATGGAGTGTCAAATTGTAGCTGTTTTCAGCCAATCTGTGTGTCATTTATAAGACTATATAACAAAAAAAAAAAATCCCACAAAACAATCTGAAGACCAAAGAGCTTTTTAAGGTGACTCAGAAGTTAAGCACATGTCATTTCAGTTGGGTTCAATTGACTTGGAGATCTTCATTGTGTGCCCAAAGCACACAGCCCTCCTAATTCAATGTTTAAGTAAGCTGATGAATACTAAATAAAGACCTCTGAAAAGAGAAAGGATGTTTTATTACATATAATAAACTCCAGGTCTACATGGCCTAAATGGTTTCACGGGTGCATTCTTCCATCCATTAAAGAAGAAAAAAAGACCAACTATACACAAACTTTTCTAGGAAATAGAACACTTTCCAACTCATATTATGAGGCTGGCATTATTCTGATACCAAAGCCAGACTTTATATATAAATACACATTTTATGTAAATGTATTTATTTATACGTATACATCTTATGCACCTGTATGTACAAAATTTTATAGGCATACTCCTTCTTCTTTTTCTTCTTCAGTCATCCATTACAAACCAAGGGAAAAAGAATGGTCTTTTAATGCATTTCACATCTTTTCTTCGTGGCTGGAGATGCCAAGGATTGAAGCAGAGCGTTAGTAATGTGGGCTACTCCTGGGTCGACCCATACAAATTGTACCCCATGCTCAGACCCTAGTCTTTTGAACTGGTTGCCACCGTCTGAAAAAGGAAGAAGTTCCTAAGGCAACGTAAATTAAGAGGTTGACATGCCTTAAAGGAGGCCTATCAAGGATAAAAATATACCATTGGAGCTCCTTCTGATAAACAAAGTAAACAAAACCATGGGATAGATCCATTAGGAGGCATTTGTGAGACACTCAGACTCTGAGAATTGGTGCTTTGATGAATGAGGAGGGCAGGGAGAGATTGCAGGGTTACTTTCCACTTGAGCAGGGTGAGTTTCCACCTGAGTATCTGAAGTCAGAGCCAGCACATCTAATGGTATTGATGGTGTGCAGTGTTTCTCTGAGTTTGAAGGGTGGGCTTCACTGTCTCTAAAAGTGGGTTTTTCTTTACGGAGTGAAACAGTGATCTCATCCCTGAGTACCACACGAGCCCAGTAGATAGCACTCCAGGCAAGGGTGGGATTCCCAGGATGCTTTCCATCAGTGCATCAAGAGGACTGATAGGGCTGTCCACAGATGTGGAATTTTCTTGGGATCACACTATAGTTCTTGGCCTGTTTCCCTGATTCCAGGTTAGCTAATTGATGGTAGGGGAATCATTTTATTCAACTTTGCATTTAATTTTTCATACCTGATCCTTTGTCTGGCACCCAGTTAGTGCCCAATAAATAGAGTGTGCATAGTTGGAGATCTTAAGAAACTTCTCAATCCCCTGAGGACTTCATCATAGGAGAGACATTCCCCTGTGGGTCCTACAAGTAGATGGGCATCTGTGTTTTTCTCCAGAGCCCCCTGAAGCCCATTCATCATTCATTACTTAATAATGATTTGTCTCTTGAGCCTAACAGAGAGGCCCAAACTTGAGCAGTTTTCCACTGTGGGTCCCCATTGTGGCTCAGCACATCCACAGACACTTAGAAGGGAAACTTGGCTCATTCCAACCCTGGGGTCCCCATCCGATTGGTTCTGGCCTGAAGGCCAGTTCTCAGCATTACGTTCTTCCCTTCTGTCTCCTGGTTTCCCCAAGCCCTCAATGAGGAGCTCATCTTCTGCGCTGTTTGGCCAAAGTCCAGGCTTTCAGCTAAGGGCCCAGGACTTTGGGAACTGAAGAGATTAGAATTATTTAAGGTTAGCATGTCCGTAAATAGCAGGGACTTCTATTTAAAATGTCTAAATAAGGGGCACCTGGGTGGCGCAGTCGGTTAAGCGTCCGACTTCAGCCAGGTCACGATCTCGCGGTCCGTGAGTTCGAGCCCCGCGTCAGGCTCTGGGCTGACGGCTCAGAGCCTGGAGCCTGTTTCCGATTCTGTGTCTCCCTCTCTCTCTGCCCCCCTCCCCCGTTCATGCTCTGTCTCTCTCTGTCCCAAAAATAAATAAAAAAATAAAAAAATAAAAAATAAAATAAAATAAAATGTCTAAATAAGTTTATTAACACCTACTGTTTTTTAGTACACAGGTTAGATTTCTATAACAAAAAGATTTAAAAAACAAAGCCCTAAATGATATAGATGTTCCTTTCTTTTTCATATAATAGTCCAGATATAGTAGTCTAGGCTTGTGGGACAGTTTGCCATCCCACGTTTGATGAAGGTTCTGGTTGTTGATGTTTTCCTGCTAAAGAAAAGCAGAAAAAAAGAGATAGAGGAAGGCTTCACCCAGTGTTTTTTAAGTGTGGGAATCCCCGGGTGAGAACCTAACACAGAGCCACGGTGAGCCACAGGCAAGTCTCAGGCTGCCCGTGTAGGACCCTGCTAAAATCCGTACCCCAGGCCCCTGACCATTCCTTCCTCCCCGCTTCACACCAGGACGCTCGCTTCCCCTGTAAAACAAAACACTTGAATTGTCTCTAAAGGTGACATTTTGCTTCCTGCTTCTGTGCCATTGTATTGCTCTCCCGGCCGGAAAACTCCTCCTCCCCTGCCAAAGCCAAGCCCTACTCATCCCTCCAGGTGGGAGGGCCCCTGAAGTAGCAAACCGACTACACCAGTGCTCCTTATATCCTGAACAGCACCCACTGCTCACACCACAGCCCTGGGAGTCATCCTGCCTCACCCCCACATCTGACCCATCACCGAGCCCTGTCACTTCCATGTCCCAAAGAGCTCTCGAATGGCTTCTCTCCCCCTCAACTGCCAACCACTGTTGGAGCCTCCAAACTGGGATGTGTTTAAGAGTGAAAGGTGCTCCAACAGACGGCAAGAGAGGACAACAGGCATAAACTTGGTCAGTTCTAGGCAAACCCGGGTCTGGGGAACAGGATGTAGGGTTGCCCTAGTTTCTAGCCTGGTTTGGGTCTCCAGCTCTCTTGCCTGGTCTCGTTGTTTCCAGGCTTGCCGCCTCCATTCCTTTCTCCACACAACAGCCCGAGTGGTCTTATGTGTGTGTTTTTTTTTAAATACATAAAGCTAGTCATGGCATTCCCTGCTTCAAATCATTGAGTGCCCCTTAGTCGTCTTAAACTCTCAATGATGTTATTGTCATCACATCCTAAATGGTTGATTGGTTTTGACATTTTAGTTTCAATGATGTGACATTCTTGCCTTAACAATAACTCTGGTGCTGTTCATTCCCGACCTTTTTGTGATTACTTTATATCTTAGAGTTTTCATTGGCAATTTAGCTGTAGATTTAGTTAATTAATAAAGCAGGGAACTTAAAAAAAATAGATGATGGAAATAGGTCATCTTCCAATGGCTCCCCTGTGCCTTCAGGACAAAATGCAAATCAATTAATGCAGTGTTCTAGGTTCTCTGTAACTGGCTCCTGCCTACCTCTTTAGCTATACCTTGTCTCTCTAGCCAGGCCCCCAGATATTCCATCTTCTGGCCCTGAGCCTTTGTACTATGTTTATTCTGCCTGAAGACTATCCCCATGTACCTGTGCCGAGCAGATTTCTATTCCCCCTTCAAGTCTCAGCGTAGACATCATTTACTGTAGGAAGCTAGATATGCCAATATGTTACATCATATTCCCATGTAATAATTGTCCAACTGTTTGGTGTCATCCGGGGTAGTCTGCAGGTTCTGTGAAGGGAAAGCCTGCATCAGTTTTGTTCACTGCTCTATTCCTAGCCCTTAGCCGGATGGCCCTGGTCCCTCGCGGGCTTTGGTCAAGTGTCTGTGTTTTCTGAGTCCTCCTTGTCCCTTCTCTCAGCCAGCCCCACATCCCTTTCATGCTGTGCTGGGAAGGACTGCTTGATGCTGTCCTTAGGCCATCTGCTCAGGAACCTCACCCAGCCAGGCCACTGTACAACTCTGGTGCCTTGAGGGGCCTGGGACTCCTCAGAGGGCCTTATGGCCTCCCCGAGATGTGGGATCCCCTCGGTCCCTTCCAAGGCTGCCGTCAGCTTTCATCCAGGCTGAGCCAGACTGCTTTTTGGAGACACCATCAAAGGGTGACTCCATGGCTCTTGTCTTCATCTCGGAAGTTCATCCTCTCCCCGGTGACCTTTAATCTCCTCTTAGGTAGAACTTGCTCTTACATCATCACAAAATTTTCCCGAATCAGTTGTTTATGGCATAAACTTGGCGAGTTTGGCCTTCAAACTGGCTTTTGGTAACTCAAAAAATATGCTCTCTCAAAGCTTCTGTCTCTGTCATGAGCGTCAAAAGTCTATTTTGATGACACATTACTTTGAGTTGTGGCCCTCTCAATGGCAGTAAACATGTCTCATGATCCGGATGTAAAGATGGAAGGGAATGTGGGATAAAAAGGAACTAACGGGAATGAGTTTATATGTTAAAATACCACCTGGGTGGCTCAGTCAGTTCAGCATCCGACTTGGGCTCAGGTCATGATCTCACGGTTCATGGGTTTGAGCCCCACGTCAGGCTCTGTGCTGACAGTTCAGAGCTGGGAGTCTGGCTCAGATTCTGTGTCTCCCCCTCTCTCTGCCTCTCCCCCCTCAAAAATAAATAAATATTTTAAAAATTTAATGAAAAAATATTGCCTGTATACAGACACAACAAACACAGACACCTTTAACAATAACATGGGGTTGTATGCACAGGAATTCCCATTTCCAGGAATTTGTCCTGCAGAAAATGCTTACAAAATAAGGTAAAAATAAATGGATAAGGATGTTTTACAGCATTTTTAAAGTAATAGTGAAAATCATAAACAAACTAAATGTCCATCAATAGGGACTGGTTAAAAAAATGTTCCCTCGTGGGAACATAAAATGGAATTTTGTACAGTTGTTTGAAGAAATGAGATAACTTTAACTGACATGGAAAAGCATCCATGATATGTTAAGTCAAAAGAGAAACTTGCAAGGGTGCCTGGGTGGCTCAGTCAGTGAAACATCGGACTTTGGTTGAGGTCATAATCTCGCAGTTTGTGAGTCCGAGCCCCGCATCAGGCTCTGTGCTGACAGCTCAGAGCCCGGAGCCTGCCTCAGATTGTGTGCCTCCCTCTTCCTCCTCCTCCCCTGCTAGTGTTCTGTCTCTCTCTCTCTCTCTCAAAAATAAATAAATGTTTAAAAGTTTAAAAAAAAGAGAAACTTGCAAGCAGTAATGTCTAAACATTTGTATGTGACCAGAAGATGCCTATTAAGAGAATATACAAGGTATTATGTTAAGTGAAATAAATCAGAGAAAGGCAAATACCATTTGATTTTACTCATATGCGGAATTTAAGAAACAAAACAAGGAAAAAAAAGAGATAAACCAAAAACCAGACTCCTAAATATGGAGAACAAACTGGTGGTTGCCAGAGGGGGACGAGTGGGGCTGAATGAAACAGCACACCCATGTTGATGAGCACTGAGTAATGTATAGAACTGTGGAATCAATATGTTGTATTGCACCTAATCTAATACTGTATGTTAACCATACTTCAATAAAAACACAAATAAATAAATAAATAAATAAATACAAATGGGTTTAACTTTCACTCTACACGCAGAAGTTCGGAATATTCTAAGTATTTCAGGAATTAGTAGGGAACCTAAATTTCTCTTGATCATTTCTGTATCCAAATCCCTATATAGCTGCATGCAAGTTACCTGCATTTTGCTACCTGTACATGTGGACACAATTTGACAGCTACTTGGAGGTGTTCTTGATCCCTGTTCTTTTACTGAACGGAGTACAAGGTGATGTGTTTCGACTTTCGTAAAAAGTCGGTAGCCGTGCTGGTGGTGGTAGGAGGGGGTAGAGTGGTTTCACATTGCAGCAGAACAAATTAAATATACTCTTAGACTCAGCCATTAGAAACACCCAGGAAGCATCACACAATCCTATGTTTGGGGCCTTCAAGCAGTGAAATCAGAAGTTCCGGTGGTGGAGCTCAGGCATCAGGTTTCGTTTTTTTTCATTGACCTAGGTTATGCTAATATGCAACCAGGTTTGAGAACCACTGAATAAGTCCATTAGAGCACTCTAAGCGTGTGGTTTTTCATACGAAGAAAGTTCATCAAGAGGTTTTTGGGGGCCCTGGGTGGGTCAGTCGGTTGAGCTGCCAACTCTTCATTTCGCCTCAAGTCATGATCTCACGGTGCCTGGGACTGAGCCTCATATCTGACTTGGTGCTGACAGTGCAGAGCCTGCCTAGGATTCTCTCTCTCTCTCTCTCTCTCTCTCTCTCTCTGTCCATCCCTCGCTTGCTCACTCTCTTTTAAAATAAATTTAAAAAATAAACATTTTTTAAAAAGATATTTTTGTAAATAAACATAGTTTCTCCCAGAGAAACACCCCCTTGCCTGCTTTCCTGGCTTTAATAAAAAGCTTTCTTTCTACCATATTAGATTGATTTATTGTTTCATATGTATTTCCTTTGCCAGTTTCTCAGCTTTGTGGACAAGATTAAGATATTTGTCTTACTCGTTATGGCTTCTCTCTCTCTCTCTCTCTCTCTCTCTCTCTCTCTCACACACACACACACACACACACACCACAGTTTCTGAGACATGTAGGTCACCCAATAAACATTTGTTGAATCAATAAATTTAGAGTTTCAGAAAATTTGTAACAAAAAAGAATGCTTTCTTTTCAAAGCATTTTCAAAAAATTGATGTAGAAAGAGTAAAAAAAATAACTACTAATTTATATTAGTAGTTAATATTTTTATTAATTAAAAGGCTTCCATCAGAGTTTAGAAATATAAATTTACATTATGAGTAACTTTGAAAAAATCTATACGAGAAAGAGGAATTGAGTGCTATTAGTGGAGATGGAGGCGATGGGAACTTTACTCCCATTGGATTATCTGAGTTTCTTTTTACAGTGGGCATGCAATATCTTTACAATATCTTAATTAAGTTAAAAACTACCTTTACACTGATAAATAACCTCAGGAAAGTCATAGGATACAAATCAATGTACAGAAATCTGTTGCATGCCTGTACACCAATAATGAAGCAGCAGAAAGAGAAATTAAGAAAACAGTCCCATTTACCATTGCACTGAAACCAACAAAATATCTAGGACTAAACTTAACCAGGGAGGTGAAAGACCTGTACTCTGAAAATTAGAAAACACTGATGAAAGGCATTGAAGACGACACAAAGAAATGGAGATATTCCACGCTGATGGGTTGGAAGAACAAATATTGTTAAAATGTCTATACTCTTCAAAGCCATCTACACATTTAATGGAATCCCTATCAAAATGCCAACAGCATTTTTTTTTCACAGAACTGGAACAAACAATCCTAAAATTTGTATGGAACCACAAACACACAGACCCCGAATAGCCAAAGCAATCTTGAGAAAGAAAAATGAAACTGGAGGCATCACAATTCCAAATTTCAAGTTACATTATGAAGTGATAGTAATTAAAACAATATGGTACTGGCATAAAAAGAGATACATAGATCAGGGAATAGAACAGAAAGCCCAGAAATAAATTCACAATTATATTGTCAATTCATCTTCGACAAAGGAGAAATAAATATAAAATGGGAACAAGACCGTCTCTTCAACAAATGGCATTGGGAAAAGTGGACAGCTACATGCAAAAGAATGATGCTGGAACACTGTCTTACCCTGTACACAAAAATAAACTCAAAATGGATTAAAGACTAAGTGTAAGGCCTGAAACCATAAAAATCCTAGAAGAGAGCACAGGAAATCATCTCTGACATCGGCTGTAGCAACATTTTTCTGATGTGTCTCCTGAACAAGGGAAAAAAAAGCAAAAATAAACTCTTGGGACTACATCAAAATAAAAAGTTTCTGCACAGCAAAAGAAACAACCAATAAAACTAAAAAGTAATCTATGGAATGGGAGATGATATTTGCAAGTGACATATCTAATAAGGGTGAATATCCCAAATACAAAAAGACCTGATACAACTCAACATCCAACAAAACAAATAATCCAATTAAAAAATGGGCAGAAGACAAGAACAGACACTTCTTCAGAGAAGACATCCAGATGGCCAACAGACACGTGAAAACATTCTCAACATGATTCATCGTCAGGGAAATATAAATTAAAACCACAATGAGATGTCATCTCACACCTATAACAATGGCCAAAATCCAAAACACAAGACACAACGATTGTTGGTGAGGATGCGGAGAAAAAGGAACCCTCATGCATGCACTATTGGTGGGAATGCAGACTGTTGCAGCCACCATGGGAAACAGTATGGGCCTTCCTCAAAAAATTAAAAATAGAACAACCCTACGATCCAGGAATTGCACTACTGGGGATTTACTCAGAAAATACAAAAACACTAATTCAAAGGGATACATGCACCCCGATGTTTATAGCAGCATTATCTACAGTAGCCAGATTATGAAGCAGCTCAAGTGTCCATCGATAGATGAATGGATAAAGAAGATGTAGTATGTATACAATGGAATACTACTCAGCCATAAAAAAGAATGAAATCTTGCCATTTGCAATGACATAGATGGAGCTAAAGAGTATAATGCTAAGCAAACTAAGTCAAAGAAAGACAAATACCATATGATTTTACTCACATGTGGAGCTTAAGGAAAAAAACAAATGAGCAAAGGGAAAAAGAGAGAAACCAAGAGACTCTTAACTATAGAGAACAGACTGATTTGGGGCAGGAAGGAGCTAGGTGGGGGAATGGGTGAAATAGGTGATAGGTGCTGGGGATTAAAAGGTACACTGATCACGATGGAAAAAATAAAACAAAATAATTTAAAATTTTTTCATAATAAAAATTACCTTTATAAGCTGCTTTTATCATATACAACATATTGGGAACATCTTCATTCGTAACGGAAGTATAGTATCCCATCCCAGGGTTGCACCAAAAATACCAACTTTCCTGCGATTAGGTTTTCTCTAATATTTTAAAACATTAACACATTTTTTTAAATATTTATTTATTTTTGAGAAAGAAGGGGTGGTCAGGGGCAGAGAGAGAGGGAGACACAGAATCCAAAGCAGGCTCCAGGCTCCGAGCTGTCAGCACAGAGCCCGACGCGGGGCTGGAACTCACAAACCGCGAGATCGCGACCTGAGCTGAAGTCGGACGCTTAACTGACCGAGCCACCCAGGCGCCCCTCTTTGCAAATTTTTGATGAAGAAAGCGGGTAACGTTTCTCACTGTAGCCCAATGTAATGCCACTTAGCAAGTTTCCCTGTCCCCTCTATTTCCCAGAAATCGGTAGTTAGATTGAGATGTGGGATCAGGTTTAAGTTTTAAATTCTTGGCAAGAATACTTCACAGGTGGTAGTGTGTCCTTTCACACAAAGGGTCTGCTGGTCTGTCTTTTTTTGTGTGTTTATCAGCCATTGATGCTTCTTGCCTAGAGCCCATGCAAAGGTCACAGAGTGGTGACACTCGGACTTGTCTTCTCCATTTATTAGCTGGAATACTTTGTCAATAGAAGCCTCCGCTTGTCCCTCTCTGATTACTCAGTACTACAGTTCATACTGGAATGGCAGAAATAAATACCTAATTCTTGCCTTTTATTTACGAGTCTTGAAAATAAGCGTGTCCCTAGCATTCTCTGAAGGTGACCAATGAAGGTGTTACCATTGCTGTTTTTAGTATCCTTTTGAATTCATAGATGTAGACATTTGTAAAGTGTTTCCATCCAATGCAGTAAAAGTCCTCACAGTTGCTCAAACTGTCTTTTTTTTTTTTTTTTTCCTTTTTTTTTTTTTGGTCTATGGGAGCTTTCAATGCTATCCTGGGTTTTCTGGACTGAACCCTTGAAGTCGAGTCAATTCTTCCTGCTTGGCACAGGAAGATATTCCACTCACCCTAAATCCGATTGTGTCACAGACCGAGAAGGGTGGGAGGAAACGAATAAATAAAAAATGAACAAAAGCCCTCAGCTTGACTGGAAGAAGTCCTGGGGTGGGGGGCAGGGGGGAGAGCCAGAATATCTAGGTTTCAGTCCCGGCTCTGTAACCAGCTGGGTATTTCATTTCAGACAATCGGTGAACTCTGATTCTCTGATTCTCTTTTTAATTTCTTCTCATTTGTCCTAGGAGGATAATAATAGCAGGAACCACAGTAGTACCGAGAAGGATAACGGTGGCGGCTTCAGCGAGTTTCTGAGACGATAGAGCATCTGTGTGAGGCCGCCTTGTAAACCGCACGCAAGCAATATGCTGTCCCCGTCGCTCCTTCGGCCTCTTGCCTCCGAAAATGCGCTGCACCAGTGCGGGTGTTCACTGTCTCCCTGAATTGTGTAGCAGTCTCTCGGAGATGCTCTCTCGAGAGGGGTCTCAAGCCGCCTTTCTAAGGTACCGGTGAAACAAGACTGGCGAGGATGGGGCTCTGGGCCTCGGTGCCCGGAAGGGCGTGGGGAAGCGGGCACGGGCATGTGATGCTGCTGAGAGGCTCCAGCAGTAGGACTTCTCCGAAAGGTCATTAGCCAGTATGCGGCACACTTTTTTTTTTTTTAATTTTTTTTAACGTTTATTTATTTTTGAGACAGAGAGAGACAGAGCATGAACGGGGGAGGGTCAGAGAGAGGGAGACACAGAATCGGAAACAGGCTCCAGGCTCCGAGCCGTCAGCCCAGAGCCCGACGCGGGGCTCGAACTCACGGACCGCGAGATCGTGACCTGAGCCGAAGTCGGACGCTCAACCGACGGAGCCACCCAGGCGCCCCTTGCAACACACCTAAAAAAAGTGAGCATTCCTTCGACTCAGCAACCCTACCTCCTAGAGGGAATAATTACACCAAGGAGGTAGGATGTGTTTGTGAGAATGCCTGTCAGGGCGATTTATAAAGTCTTAAAAATTGGAAAGACTCTAAATATACCAGTAGTTAAGTAAATTATGACACACCCATTAAATAAAATGGAATACTGTACCAAAACTGAAAATAATTTTGTAGGTCTGTATTGACCGACATGAGACGTATTTGTGATCTATTCCTAAATTTAAACAAATGAAGCCTGAGGAGGGGCTCAGGGGAAACTGCTAGAGTGCCAGCAGCGTTCGATGTCTTGGCCTGGGCGGTGACAACACAGGTAGACCCGTATGTAAAACTTCATTGAGCTGTGAATCCAAGATTCGGAATGTGTACATTTTACTCTAATAAGCAAGAAAAAGTAAAAGAAGGAGGAGGAGGAGGAGGAGGAAAGGAAGGAAGGACAGAAGAAGGAAGGAAGGAAGGAAGGAAGGAGAGGAGGGAGGAAGAAGGAAGGAGGAAGGAAGGAAGGAAAGGAGGGAGGAAGGAAAGGAGGGAAGAAGGAAGGAAGGAAAGAAGGAAGAAGGGAGGAAGGAAGGAAGGAAGGAAAGGAGGGAGGAAGGAAAGAAGGAAGAAGGAAGGAAGGAAGAAGGAAGGAAGGAAAGGAGGGAGGGAGGAAGGAAGGAAGGAAGAAGGAAGGGAGGAAGGAAGGAAAGAAAGGAGGAAGGAAGGAAGGTGCACCTCCCCTTTTTGTGGGAACAGCGGCCATATGGGACGAGCCCCTCCCCAGTGACCTCGGTGCAACCCTGGTTCCAGATAAGGTCACATTCTGAGGTGCTGGGGGTTAGCGTTTCATCATATCTTTTGGGGCTGGGGGGTGGGGACAAACAGCAGAAGTGTTTCCTTAAAACAAGGAAAAACAAGTTCCTGAAATTTAAAGGTCAGAAATGTGTGGAAACCCGTGCGCGAGGGAGGATACTTCCCTGGAAACACGACCTCTTGGATATGTTTTCTTTCGGGTTAATGATTTTAGACATTAGTGTGTCTAAAGCTGCCTAAGAATATTCCAGTCGCAGTATTCTGGATCATGTCAATAGAGCACGTCTTTCTAGAAGATGCTGTTTCATTTGCTTTCATCCTCCACCACTGAAACGTTTCCGCATTAAGGGGCTGGCCCCCTGCCTTCTTGCGGCAAAGGCCTCCGACTCAGCCAAGAGGAGCCAGTCACCTCCCAGAGGGACCCTCCTCTTCCACGGTGGGGTCTGGATGTCCCCCAGGCTGGGAACCCATCTTGGCCGCCACCGCCTCCCCGCACTGCCCTGAGGAGGTGCTTCCTTCGGAGGTGGGCCTTGACCTCATTCATGCTTTTGGAGGGTCTTTTTTTCCTTCCTGAAAGTTCATTTTTGTAACCTGTTGGTAAGTGAAACGCAGCCTCCCTCCGTGCAGAATGCGAGGAACGGTTACTTTTTTTTTTCTTCTAATCAGAAACCCTGGAATTTTTCTGGCCATCACGCAGTGACTCACACAGCTTAGCCACTTTCACACAATTCTCTCCTGTTCTCTTTGTGCTTGTTTTGTCCTGAAGTAACTCCTGTACTCGGCTTTCTGGGGCCCTGTGAGGCTCACAGGGGCCTTGCCCGCTCCCCTCCCTCCCCTCGCTCCCCTCGCAGTGGAATAAGAGTGGGGGTGCCTTCTCCCCTTCTCCCCAGCCGAGCTTGCCATCCACAGGCCACCCACTTTCCCACACAGCCTCTGAACATCAAAGCCCCTCGCCCACCGCCTTGGATCCTGGC
Organism: Panthera uncia; assembly: GCF_023721935.1. NCBI lineage: Eukaryota > Metazoa > Chordata > Mammalia > Carnivora > Felidae > Panthera > Panthera uncia. The sequence continues at coordinate 1,964,279 of NW_026057576.1, read as the reverse complement.
CCACAGGCAAGGCCCGCCTGGGGGGTGGGGGGCAGGGGGTCACCCAAAATAGACAGAAAGAGGAGAAAAGCGAAAATGGGAGTCTGGCAGGCTTTCCAGAATCGGCCCACCGGGTTTGCGGGGAGCCCGCGGGCAGGAGACGTGGGCCCGAGACCAGAAGCTGTGGGCTCCCGCTGCCCGCAGGCTGTTCCCTCCCGACTCTCCCGGGAGCTAGTGACGAGGGAACCACGGGGAATCTTCTGGCAAAGGCCTTTGTGCAGACGTTCCCCCCGTTTTATTCATTTATTCACTGATGTTTCTGGCGGTGGCAGCAGCATGAGCCACGTTAGGTGGTTCAGCCGTTCACGTGAATTAACTCGTGTCAGGCTTACAAAAACCTTGTGAGATGAATATCACTGTTCTTCCCACTTTTTTTCTTTTTTTTTTTCAGATGGGGAGACTCGGGGGCGCGTCAGGGATGCAGACAGAGGTCAGGGTCCTGGCAGCATCGCCCTGCAGCTTGACTAGCGAGCGCTTCACCGAGGGTCTCAAGAGGGCACAAAGTGGCCCGAGACCACACAAGCCAGGTTCAAATCCAGCCCTCACGCGGTGTTCCCAGAGTACCAGGAACTTACCCAGTGAGGCAGCCGGAGGGGACCCTCACCACCTGAAGGCTGTATTAGCCTGAAGGCCGGCCAGAAGCCAGACATGCTGCCCTAAAACAGTTTTCTGGGGGGTCTTTAAGAGATGCTTTCACTTTCTAGAAAATATACTTACATATTTTAAATATAAAAGTAGAAATGTATAACACACACACATACTCAGTACGTGCACGTTAATGTTATCCTGAACCAACAACCGTTGTTTTTTTAAATTTTTTTTTAATATTTATTTATTTTTGAGAGACAGAGAGAGACAGAGAATGAGCAGGGCACGGGGAGAGAGAGAGGGAGACACAGAATCTGAAGCAGACTCCAGGCTCTGAGCTGTCAGCACAGAGCCCGTCGCAGGGCTCAAACTCACGAACCGCAAGATCATGACCTGAGCTGAAGTCGGATGCTCAACCGACTGAGCCACCCAGATGCCCCAACCGTTGTTTTATACCACCTCTTTATGCCAGATCTGCCTGGAGCCCTGTGGTGCACCCCCGGGCTTTGATGTCGGATAAACCGGAGGGGTTCCCCACCCCTGCTCGGGTCCCTGTGACCCGGTATACACGGCCTTCATCACGGGTAGAGTGGCATCGAGATGCAAAGTGCATCCCGTCCCTGACAATGTTCAGCAACTCCTTTAAGGAGCTCTGAGCCTGGAAAAGGACCTGACAGCTAAGGCTTTCAATTTTAGGGTGATTATGCAAGTCTATGGAGCATGAACGGTATCCATTTATACCCCAAATGAGAAAACATGGAAATGTTTTAAAAGCTACCAAATGTAATCTTTTCCTAAGACCTCATTTATATAGTGAAGTAAGTACTGGGGTGCCTGGGTGGCTCAGTCGGTGGAGCGTTCGACTTTGGCTCAGGTCATGATCTCGCGGTTCCTGAGTTTGAGCCCCGCGTCGGGCTCTCTGCTGTCAGTGCGGAGCCCACTTTGGATCTTATGTCGCCCTCTCTCTGCCCCAACCCCACTGGTGCGTGCCTTCTCTCTCTCTCTCTCTCTCTCTCTCTCTCTCTCTCTCTCTCTCTCTCAAAAATAAACATTCAGAAGAAAAGAATAAAGTGACTACTAACTGGTCTTATCTTTCAAGACCTCTCTTTTATGATTTATTGCCTTAAACATTTCATTATTTTTTATCAACACAGCACATGTTTATTGCACACAGTTCAGGAAAAAAATCAAGATGAAAGAAGAAAATTTAAGAATTATCCATAAACATGTCAGGCAGTGATAAGTGTTGTGAATATTTTGGTGTTATTCATTCATTTTATGTGGACACACATACAAATGTAAGTATAAATATAAAGAAATAACTATATGCAGATAAGGCATTGACACTGTAACATTTATTTAATCTCCTTTTTATAAAACTTTCATCAACGTATAACATCCTACAGAAAAGTGCACAAATCCAGTAACCTTTTTTATGCAATATATAACGAATATCTTAACATGGCATTAAATCTTGTATAGCATGCTTCACAAGCTCAGTATTCCACTTTGTGAACCCCGGTGGTCCCCCCGTCCTGGGACTCTTGAGTTGCCTGAAGTCAAGCAACTTTCTGAAACGAATTTCAATCCTTAAGCAGGACTCTCATTTCAAGGTCCTGCACATTCTTGCAGGCCACGTATGGAAACTCGTGGGCCATGGACCACCTCTATCAGGATCCTGGGGCTATTGATAAAAATGCAGATTCTTGCCTTACTGAATAAGAATGTCAACGTTTGGGGACCAGGAATCTTCACTTAAAGTTAGCTCATCTATGGGACACCTGGGTGGCTCAGTTGGTTAAGCCTCCGACTTTGGCTCAGGTCATGATCTCACGGTCTGTGGGTTCGAGCCCCGCGTCGGGCTCTGTGCTGACAGCTCAGACAGCTTTGGATTCTTTGTCTCCCTCTCTCTCTGTCTCTCCCCTGCTCTCTCTCTCTGTCTCTCTCAAAAATAATTAAACATTAAAAAATAATAATAATAAAGTAAGCTCATCTAGGAAATTCTTATGAGCATTGAACTTTGAGAGCTCCTGGCCTTTCCTCATTTTAATGTGAACATCTCTTCTTGGGGAATCATTCCCTAGAATGATTGGGGAAGTAACTTCACTTGCTTTCATGTTCTTTAGTGACACCTAGATTGTAGGGTCTGCTTAGGGGAGGTTGTGTGAGGATAAGACGCCTTGGGGAGAGAAGCCAAGCTGTGTCACCTACCCACTGAGCACTGTTGGGCAAGCCACTTTCGCCTCTCAGAGCCTTAATTTTCTCATTGCAAAATGATGCTGCTGAAAATAATTATCTCACAGGGTTGCTACCAGGACCGTATGAGATAATGTCTGGGAAGCCTCTGCAAACCAAAACCTGCTCTAAAATGTTATTATTGTGATTATTACTATTATTATTATCCACAACTCAACTTTTCCTCTTAGCCAAGGGGGTCCTGGCTACTGGTTACTTCTGCACCTATAATGTCTAATATGGTAGCCACTAGCCACATGTGGCTTTTGAACATTTAAAATGTAGCTAGTCAGAATTTTAGTATAGGGGCACCTGGATGGCTCAGTCGGTTAAGCGTCTGACTTTGGCTCAGGTCATGATCTCACAGCTCATGAGTTCAAGCCCCGCGTCGGGCTCTGTGCTGACAGCTCAGAGGCTGGAGTCCCCTTCAGATTCTGTCTCTGTCTCCCTCTGTCCTTCCCCTTCTGGCGCACTCTCTCTCTCTCTCTCTCAAATATAAAAAAACATTAAAAATTTTTTTAAATTTTATTGTAGAGGTGCTATAAGTTAAAATACACACCAAATTTTGAAGACTCAGTAAAAAATACAGAAAGTAAATCTCATTAATAAAATTTTAATATCAATGACATGTTAAAATAATAATTTGGGTTAAATAAAATACTTATGAAAACTAATTTCCTTTTTTTCCTTTTCCTAATGTGGCTAACTAGAAAATATTTCATTGCATATGTGACTTGCATTACATTTTCATTGGATAGTGCTATTCTAGAAACACTTTCAACAAAATACTTGAATTAAAATTCCCAAGTTAAAAACAAGGATGTCGGCAATAAGAAAACAAATCATGCTTTTTAGAAAGGGGCCAGAGACCTTAACAGACGCTTCACCAAAGAAGATAGACAGATGGCAAATAAGCATACGGAAAGATGCTCCACATCACATGCCATCAGGGAAATGCAAATTAACACAACGATGAGATACCTCACGCCTACTGGAATGGCCAAAATCCAGAACACTGAGCACACCAGATGCTGGTGAAGGAGCAACAGGCGTTCTCGTCCACCTGCTGGTGGGAATGCCAATGGGACCGTCACTCTGGAAGGTGGCTTGGCAGTTTCTCAAAAATTAAACACACTCCTATCATGAGGTCTAGCAATTGTGCTTCTTGGTGTTTGTCCAAAGGAGTGAAAACCTGTGTCTGCAGAAAAAGCTGCACATAGATACGTCTAGCACTTTTACTTACAATTGCCCAAACTGTGAGGCAACCAAGATCTCCCCCAGCAGGTGAATGGATAAGCAAACTGTGATACAGCCAGACTCAGAACATCATTCAGCAGAAAAAACAAACGAGCTATCAGACCATGAAAACCCATGGAGGAAATGAATATTACTAAATTTAAAAAAAAGCAATCTGAAAAAAAAGAAAAGAAAAGAGCAATCTGAAAAGGCTACTTACTGTTATTCCAGCTATACATCATTCTGGAAAAGGCAAAACCATGGAGACAGTGAAATGATCGGGGATCGGCAGGGGTTATTGGAAGTGGGAGGGCTGCATAGGGCGAGCCCAGGGGATTGTTAGGGCCGAGAAACTGTTCTGTGCAAGCCCATAGAACGTACGACACCAAGGGTGAACCTCAACGTAAGCTGTGGCTTTGGGTGATTATGATGTGTCAGTGTAGATTTATCCATTGTAACAAATGTATCCAAATGTGGGGGGAGTTGATAGCGGGGAAAGCTGTGCCTATGAAGGGGGAGAGGCTTCATGGGAAATCTCTGCACCTTCCTCCCAATTTTACTGTGAACCGAAAACTGCTTTCAAAAAATAAAGCCTTTGAGGGGCACCTGGGTGGCTCAGTCGGTTAAGAGCCTGACTCTCGGTTTTGGCTCAGGTCACGATTTCACGGTTCGTGGGATCGAGCCTCATGGGATTCTCTTGGGATCTCTCTCTCCCTTTCTCTCTGCCCCTCCCCCCACACGCTCTCTCTAACTAAATGAATAAATAAACTTAAAAAAACAAATAAAGCGTTTAAAGAAAAGAAAAAGAAACCTGTATTGGCCTGAAGGAAAAATTGGCCTGGGGTCATGTTATAATCGCGTGGGGAGTTCATCCAAATTTCACACACCCAGCACGGCTGGCCACTCACGGTATGGCCAGGAGGACCCTTGTCCTAAGAGTTTCTAGAAGGCAAAGGGAGGGAAAGAGCAGCAGTCTTCCTTGAGTCATTTGAAGGAAATCATGGGTCATGGAGTAGAAAACGTTACTAAGGCCCAGGGATGGCAGGTGCAGATCATCACAGAAGCCCGTGTCCGGCACCTGTGTCCTCACAAGGGCAGGTGTGTCCACATCTGTAATTTACTTTAAAATACTTCGGTGCAGGGCGCCTGGGTGGCTCGGTCGGTTAAGTGGCCGACTTCGGCTCAGGTCATGATCTCGCGGTCCGTGGGTTCGAGCCCCGAGTCGGCTCTGTGCTGACAGCTCAGAGTCTGGAGCCTGTTTCAGATTCTGTGTCTCCCTCTCTCTGACCCTCCCCCGTTCATGCTCTGTCTCTCTCAAAAATAAATAAACGTTAAAAAAAAATCTTTTTTTTAATAAAAAAAAAAAATACTTCGGTGCAATCACGTGTGCTGATCAGCCTCCAATTGAATTTTAAGACTGTCCGGCCAACAGCTTTACTGTCAGCAGTAAAACGCTGCTCGGCAATAAAAGGAATTACTAATAACGTGGTTGAATCTCCAATGTAGCATGCTAAGTGAAAGCCAGACAGAAAAGGTCTCATGCTTTGTGATTCTGTTGCCATGACATTCCGGAAAAGGCGAAACTATCAGAGTAGAAAACTGATCAGCGCTTGCCAAGGGTTGGAGGTGTTTCCTACAAGGGGCTTCAACGTTTTATACAGGAAAACATTTTGTATAGGAGCTTGAAGAAACATTTTATATCAGAGAAAATGTTCTGTATCTTGATCGTGGTGCCTAACGATAGATATCTGCCAAACTCATAGAACTATATACTATAAAGAGTGAATTTTACCATATGTAAATTATATTTCAATAAACTTGAGGAAGAAGGAGACCACACGGTCCAGATTTCACCATATGTAAATGTTACTTGAAAAAAAAAAAAAATCCATGACGGGGAGCCCGGCTGCCTCACTTGGCGGAGCATGAGACTCTTGATCTCAAGGTTGTGAGTTCAAGCCCCACATTGGAGATTCCTTTGACGTTTATTTATTTTTGAGACAGAGAGAGACAGAGCATGAACGGGGGAGGGTCAGAGAGGGAGACACAGAATCTGAAACAGGCTCCGGGCTCTGAGCTGTCAGCACAGAGCCCGACGCGGGGCTCGAACTCACGGACCGTGAGATCATGACCTGGGCCGAAGTTGGACGCTCAACCGACTGAGCCACCCAGGTGCCCCTGACGTTTATTTATTTTTGAGACAGAGAGAGACAGAGCATGAACAGGGGAGGGTCAGAGAGAGGGAGACACAGAATCTGAAACAGGCTCCGGGCTCTGAGCTCTCAGCACAGAGCCCGACGCGGGGCTCGAACTCACGGACCCTGAGATCATGACCTGGGCCGAAGTCGGACACTTAACTGACTGAGCCACCCAGGCGCCCCTGGAGATTCCTTTGAAAAAACTCCATGTGCAAGTACTGGAGTCTAGTTGATGTGCATGTTCAAGAATTTAGGGATAATGTACTGATGCCTGCAACTTACTTTGACATGGATCAGAAAATTGGATGGATGGATGGACAGGTAAGTGGATAGACGTGTGGCCACAAATATCTCGGCGTGTTCACGGTAGAACCAGGGTCTGTAGTTCTCAAAGTGACGTGCAGGAACTGTCATCATCAGCATCACCTAGAAACTTGTTAGAAGGTGCACGTTTTTAGGCCAGACCCACCGAATCAGAAACTATGGGAGTGAGGCCCAGCCATGTGTGTTTTAACAAGTCTTCGAGGTGATTCTGCTATATGCTCAGATGTGAGAATTATTGACATAGATAGGGATCACTGTACAATTCCTTCAGTTTTTCTGTAAGTTTAAAATCTTTCGTAATAGAAGGTCGAGACAGAGAGAGGAATGGAAGTCCAGGAGTGGTCAGTAGCGTCACACAGGTGGCTTTCACAGGTGGCTACTGCCAGTCCCCCCGCGCCTATGTCTCCATCAGCAGCCCAGGCCTTTCTGAGAAGCATACCGGCTATCAAAAATGGGTTTTTATCGGTAAGACAGTATCTTGTTTTTTAGAATGATAAATGCCAATAATGGGCTCCCATGGGTGACCTTAAGGCTAATCAAGTAGGCGTTGGTTAAAACAGTTTGGACTTTCTCTACCCTCGTAAGAGCAAGTTATAAGAATTTGGAGGCCTGCAGCCTGCACCCTTAAGGTCGGGCCTGGGGTCTGATGACCTTTTAGTTGGGGGTCCAGCTTTTGCACCTCGGGAACGCTGCGTCTGCCATGTTGAGGGTTTGGGCAGAGCAACTGAAGGACCGAGAGTTGGAACTTCTTGGATCTTCCAGAACCGGTTGTGTGAACTGTCTTGTGCTCGATTTGCTAATAAATGTCTGTCTAATAAATACCTGTTTGTATCTGATTTTGGTCGGAGATTTGCTTTCATTATAACCCAATGGTGAGATGTGGGAGGGTATCTAACCCTGACCACTTCAAAACTCTCTGTCAGCTATCATCACCCATGAAAATGAACTGAGAAGTTGCGTGGGATCAAATGAACTCCGGTCAGTTATAACACCTAGGGGACAGATTATTTGGTATCCACGTGGTTCAGGAACATTCACATAGTCGCCTTACCTGAGGTTTAGCTGTTTACCATCAGTACTTTAAAATTTCCTTTTTACGTATTCATTGCAGAAAAGTACACCTTCTAGGGTTCCTGGTTAGGTTCATTAACAGGAAATGTGATGTATATTGGGATGTATATTGCGATCACAGCTAACACTGAATGCTGTGTTAAGCCTTTGAAGGCTTCATATGGGGGATGCTTTCTGTAGGCGATACTAATCCAGCGTTCTTCACCTGAGGTACAGAGATCCCAAAAAGTCTGTGGATAGAGCTAAGGGGTTTGTGAACCCAGATAAGGACAAGTTACATCTTTATTTTCTCTTCTAACTGAAATTTAGCATTTCCTTCCTTTATGAATGTAGACAACATTCTCAGTAGTATGAACAGAACCTGTGACTTTGTCTCCAGTAGAAATACTAGAATCTTCCTATCATGTGGCAATTGTAGTTATTCTTGAAATACCACTTATGGTCATTACTACTTTTTAACGATGGAAGTTGTTAGATCTGATCTTAACGCATGAGTGAAGAAACACATATATGACTAAGTCATCAGACTTTTAAACTATTTGATACTTGTATTTCAACAAAATTGGTTTCCTTTGTCATTATGTGTATTTTATTTCACACATTAGAAAATTTCTGAGAAGGGGTCCTCAGGCTTCCCCAGATGGTTAAAGAGGTTCATCCCCCCCCCAAAAAAAAAAGAGAGAGATTCAAAAACCCTGTTTAGCCAGACTGAGAGATAGCTGTTCCACTGAGACTTATTTCTGAAACATGCAAGCATTGGGACGTCCCCCAACCCTGGGCCCTGCCAGCCAGATTCAACAATTACTCAGAATTCCAGGGAGCTGGAAGGAGGACGGATAGCAAAGTGCAGGCTGATGGAAAACAACACTTGCCTAAGAAACCAGACCGGCAGAGGAGGCACCCGCCTCAGTTCTTTTCTGTTCCTTCCTTCCATGGTCCTCCCATCTGGGCCTGGTGATCTGCTAGTGATCCGTTGTTACGGTGACAGCCTTTGCTATTAAAAATAATAATCTTCAAATTCCTCGCTTTTGGTGTGAGCTTCGGTATTTTCAGTGGCACCAAAACAAAAGTAGATTTATTGCAAATGTATTGCATAGTTTTCAGTGAAGCTCAACCTTGGCCCACTGTACAGAAACTTATGATGAACGGCTTCTGCTCTGCCGGCTGTAAAACTCAACTAGAAGCTGTTCCAAGCTCAGGATGAACACAGTGTTTTTAATAAAAAAGAGGAGGAGGGGAGGGGGAGGGGGAGAGGAGGAGGGAAAGGTCCCTGTTCACTTCATTAAAGTCACTTGGAATGAAAGGTGCCTGCTGATTGACACCCTCTGGTTAGTGTTAATGGCGATGAAATTGTCCACTTAGTATAAAAATGAATTTAGATATGCATGTGAAACCCGGTTTAGCCACTTACTGTGAGACTTTGGACCAGTTAAAGCCTCTGAGCCTCCTTCTCCTCCCTGCGGAATGGAGTTGGTCAGAGTAGCTGCCCATAGAGTGACTCTGAGGATCCTACGAGAAACATACTGGGAGGAATTTACCTGGAGCTCGACATGGTGAGCGCCAATTCTCAACCCTGGGCCCCACGCCGGCTGCAGGGAGTGATCGCGGGAGGTGGGGGAGGGGTGTCTATTGTGGTAAAATACAGATGACCTAACCTTTACCAGCTCACGACTTTTAGAGGCGCAGTTCAGTAGCCTTGAGAACACTGACAATGTACCACAATCACTGCCCATCGCCGGAACTTTTTCACCTGCCCGAACAGAGACTCTGCCCCCGTGAAACAATAATGCTCACCCGAGGAGTTTCCACATAATGTCCGGGCTACACCCCAGACCCACTGAAGCAGGGCCCCTGGGGGCAAGGCCCGGCAGCAGTGTCTTTAAAACTCACAGCCATGATGTTGACCATTGAACACAGAAGGTCCCACTCGAGTGGCTTTCCAGCTTCCCAACCTTCTTCGGCCACCTCAACTCCCCGAACATAGTAAAAGGGCAGAGGATGAAGAGGTCGCCAGGCTCTGGGACCTGGACGTGGCTGCCCCCGTCCCCCCACCCCCTGCCCAGCCCGAACCCTCGGCTCCTTTGGCACACCCTTTTCGGTTTTTCCAAACAGGAGTTTATTGCTGTTGTTCTCTGATCACAGAAGCAACATCTGGTCCCGAGAGAAAAATCAGAAAACACAGGTGATCAAAGAAGAAGATTGCAGTTTCCATTTTAAAAACAATCCTGTTGCACTCCCTGATTCCTTAAGCCGTCTGAGCTCTTTCTGCCAGCTGGCTGCCATTGCCCGTATGTCCTGAGCCTACACTGGATTTTAGTAAAGAGTGTCCTGTATAACTTTTAGTCCATGTTCACGATTTCTTGGAACGCTTTTTGTAGAGGTGGAAGGTTTCTTCCCTGCCTCATTGATTTCACCCACTGCACCTTGCTTTCCTGACTTCCATATTTAGTTTGAGTGGGAAGCAAACTTAATTCAGCAACGTCAGTGCAGTGTCCACGGACGTACATGGTGAAAGGGACTGTTGACTTGAATCATTTTGCTGTTTAGCTGTTTTAGCAAAGTTTGATTGGCTAAGATGCTTTTTATAATCAATGTACTTTACTACATAGGGCAGGTAGAAATCAGCAATGATCATGGATCCTGAAGGAGCTTTACGAACCGTAGGGACACCTCTGCTCAGGAGTGGTCCGACGTGGGGGGAAGTTGTCATCGTTCAGGAAAACCGAGGCTCTGACTCCTCTTCTTGTAATGCAGGCTCAGGAAATGGAAGCAGGGCTCCTGGGCCTCAAAATACCTGGCCACACTTCCCATCAGCAGAAGAGCTATTTGAGCCAACAAACTTCAGTTTTAAAATGCAATGACCTCCTTCTAGATACTAACAATGAAGCAGCAGAAAGAGAAATTAAGAAAACAATCCCATTTACAATTGCACCAAAAATACTAACGTACCTAAGAATAAACCTAACCAAGGAGGTGAGAGACCTGTACTCTGAAAACTATAAAATGCGGGTGAAAGAAATTCAAGATGACACGACAAATGGAAAGATATTCCATGCTCACGGATCAGGAGATCAAGTATGGATCTGTATATGTTCACACCACCCAAAGCAATGTCTAGATTTAGCACAATCTCTGTCAAAGTACCAACAGCATTTCACACAGAACTAGAACAAATAATACTAAAATTTGTATGGAACCACAAAAGACCCTGAACTGCAAAGCAATCTTGAAAAAGAAAAACAAAATCGGAGGTGTCACAATCCCAGATTTCAAGATACACTACAAAGCTGCGGTAATGAAAACGGTACGGTACGTCCACAGAAATAGACACATAGATCAATGGAACAGAATAGAGAGCCAGAAATAAGCCCACAGTTATATGGTCAATTACTCAGCGGCGAAAAGACACTCTCCTCAACAAACGGTGTTGGGAGAACTGGACCGCAACATGCAAAAGAAGGAAACTGGGCCACTTTCTTACACTCTACACCAAAATAAACTCAAAAATGGATTAAAGACCTAAACGTGAGAACTAAAACCATAAAAATCCTAGAAGAGAGCACAGGCAGTGATTTCTCTGACATCAGCTGTAGCAACATTTTTCTAGAGATGTCTCCTAAGGCAAAGGAAGCAAAACCAAAAGTAAAATATTGAGACTACATCAAAATGAAAAGCTTCTGCACGGTAAAGGAAATGACCAGAAAAACTGAAAGACAATCTATTGAATGGAAGAAGATGTTTGCAAATGACATATCCAATAAAGGGTAAGTATCCAAAATACATAAAGAACTGAGCACCAAAAAACCAAATAACCCAATTAAAAATGGACAGAAGACATGAAAATTTTCCCAAAGAGGACACCCAGATGGCTGACAGACACAGGAAAAGATGCTCAGCATCCCTCATCATCAGGGAAATGCACATCCAAACCACAATCAGATATCATCTCATATGTGTCAGAATGGCTGCAGTAGAAAACACAAGAAACAAGTGTGGTGAGGATGTGGAGAAAAAGGAACCCTCTTGTGCTGTCGGTGAGAACACAAACTGGTGCGGCCATCGTGGAAGACGATATGGAGCTTCCTGAAAAAATTAAAAATAGAATTACCGTATGATCCTGTGATTCCACTACTGCATATTTACCCAAAGAAAATGGAAACACTGATTTGAAAGGGCTTATGCACGCCTGTGTTTATTGTGGCATTGTCTACAGTAGCCAACTTATGACAGCAGGCCAGGTGTCCACGGACAGATGAATGGATAAAGACGATACACGATGGAATATTGCTCGGCTGTGAAAAAGAATGAACTCTTGCCATTTGCAACAACATGGATGGATCCAGGGGGAATTATGCTAATAATGCAGGTGGAGACAGAAGAATGCCATGTGATCTCACTCATAAGCGGGATTTAAGAAACAAAGTAAACAAGAGACAAACCCCAAAGCTACAGAGAACAAAGAGATGGTGGCCAGAGGGGAGGTGGGTGGGAGGGATGAGTGAAACAAGTGAAGGGGTTAAGAGCACACTTATCATGATCACCGAGTAACGTATGGCATTGTTGAACCACCCTATCATATTCCTGAAACCAATCTAACACTGTCTGTGAACTACACTGGAATTAAAAAAACAACAAAGAAGGGCCCTCCTACCAATGACCTCACAGGATCCTCGCTTCAAATTCCCGTGCTACCAAACAGCTCTTCGTAATGCCACGGTCAGCCTCACTACGGGGCTGGGGGTTCCAACGAGACCGGAAGCACCGTGGGGGCCCCCACCTCACACCGGCCTTGAAGGGACTGAAGGCTGCTTAGGGACACTTGCCAGCAAAGACCACATCAGCCTCAGTTTCTTTGTCTGCAAAATGGGGTGATGTGAGAGGGCCTATGTGAAGACTGAAGGGAAAGAGTGTCTGTCAAGCCCTTCACACGGTGACGGGCACATCGCAGGCACAGAGTAACAGGTGGCTGCTACTGTCGATATTGTCAACACCATCGTCGTCATCTACACCACCTCCTTCGGCACGGGTGTGGCGGGTCGCCGATGCCAGTGTGGACTGATGTCTCCCCAGAAAAAGAGAGATAAGTGTGAGAACTTTCACCTCTATAATTCTATGGTGTTCGTGGACACCACTAGCCAACAGCCACTACTAACACGACCCCCTTTAATTAGTCCAGACAAGCATGTCATTAGATAAAACACAAGCGATCTTGTTGAGGGTAAGTGACGTGGGCTGAAGCTGGAGAAACTACTGAGGTTCGTGTGTTTTCAACTGTGGTCCTTAGACCTCCCTTACGAGAACCACCAAGACTTGTTTAAAAGGAACTTTCCTGAATGTGCAAGGTGAACTTGGAACATCAGGAAAGCAAAGAAGCTGTTCAGAAGGACTCAGGAGGCGATGCGCATCAGCATGCGCTGGTCGAAATGGGGCAGTGTGAGAATAAACACGTCGATGGGGCAAAATACATCCTGACACTTTCAAACGATACCAAAACCAAAACGAACACTCATGGGTAACTTTCACAGAATGCTAGAGAAACAACTTACTCCTCTGGAAACCGATAAAATAAAGGGAAAAAAAGTCAAACATGTATTCTCCCTCTTCTATTAGAACTGAACCTCAGGAGAACCAAATAGTTCTCAAGGACATTTTTTTTTTTTTTAATGTTTATTTATTTTTGAGAGAGAGACAGAGTGTGAGCAGGGGAGGGACAGAGAAAAGGGGAGACACAGAATCTGAAGCAGGCTCCAGGCTCCGAACTGTCAGCACAGAGCCAGACGTGGGGCTCGAACTCATGAATGGCCAGATCATGACCTGAGCCAAAATTGGACGCTTAACCGACTGAGCCAGCCAGGAGCCCCTCAGGGAAGTTTCTTTTTATAAAAGAATTCCAACTGATCAATGAAGGTGGAATGATGGAATATTGCCACTGTGCAACCCCCTAATGCAGTAATGGATTAGGTACCCAGCATCAACATCTCCTAACACAATGCAAGAGAAACAATCATACTAGGTTGATACTAGGTGCCCGACTATGGGGGTATATTACATCCATCTTGCCAAAAAATCGAATCTGGATCTGATCAAGCAGCTTGGTCCCACCACCCATTCACACGATATAAAAGGGGTATCGGAACATGTTAAATGGTGCCAGGGATGCAAGCAGCCAAATCTAGACGGCAGAAGCTCTGCGGGACATGTAGTCTGGTTTCTTTAGTGAATATACTGCGAGGGGGGAAAGAAGGAAAAAGAAAAACAGCAGGGAGCAAAACTATAGATTAAAAGGGACTGAGGCCTATTGGCCCTACTGCAATGTATAGACTTTACTGGAATCCTGGTTCGACCAGAGGGCAAGAACCATATTTTTAAAGAGAAAATTAGAAATTTGAACAATGATTCTATTTGGTGATTTTAAGGGATTCATGTTAACTTCTTAGGTGGGAAAATCATATCATGGTTATGTTTTCTTTTAATTGAGGTATAATTCACACATAACAAAATTCACCATTTTATAGGGTATAATAATTCAGGGCCTTAGCATTTCACAAGGTCGTGCAAACATCACCACTATCGAATTCCAGAGTGCTTTCGTCAACCCAGAAAGAAACCCATACTCATTAGGCTGTCACTCCCCCTTCCCTTCTTCCTCTTGTGTCCTGACAACCACTAATCTACTGTCTCTATGGTTTGCCTCTTATGGACATTTCATAATGTTCACATATACGATCACATATACAGACTTTGGAGACTGGCTTATTCCACCCGTAGGCTTTGGAGGCTTATCCACGTAGTAACACGTATCAGTACTTCATTCATTCCTTTTTATGGTCAAGTAACATTCCGTTGACTGGATGATCACATATGGTTTATCCATTCCTAAGTTGATGGACATTTGGCTTGTTTCCACTTTTTGGCTATTATGAATACTGCTGCTATGAACATTTGTGTACAAGTTTTCGTATCAACATTGCTTCCACTCCTCTAGGTAGATATCTGGGGGGGGGGGGGGGGTTGCTGGGTCATGGTGACTCAAGGTTTCATGCTTCATAGAACTGTCAAACTGCTTTCCACAGTGACTGTCCCGGCTTCGTTTTCACCAACAATGGACGAGGACTCCAATTTCTCCATATCCTAACGAACGCTTATATGTCTTTTCTTATTATGGTCCTCCTAGTAACTGGGAATTAATATCTCATTATGATTTTGATTTACATTTCCCTAATGACTAAGGATGTCGAGCATCTTTTCATGCACTTCCTGGTTATCTGTATAGATTTTGGGGGGACATGTCTCTTTGGATCCCTTGCTTGTGTTTTATTCGTCTTATTGTTGAGTTATAAGAGTTTTTTTTTATATATTCTAGATATATTATTAGATATATAATCCTTTCAGTAGATTTTTCTTTATTAAGAGAAACTTCTTTTTTTTTATGTTTATTTATTTTTGAGAGACAGCACACTAGTGGGGGAGGGACAGAGAGAGAGAGAGACAGAGAATCTGAAGAAGGTTCCATGCTGAGAGCAGAGAGCCCGATGTGGGGCTCAAACCCATGAACTGTGAGATCATGACTTGAGCTGAAGTTGGATGCTCAACTGACTGAGCCACCCAGGTGCCCCAATCCTTTTAGTAGGTATATGATTTATGAATATTTTCTTTCATTCTGTGAGTTGTCTTTTCACTTTCTTGGTACTATTCTTTGATATGCAAAAGCTTTTAATTTTGATAAAGTCCAATTTATCTATTCTTTCCTTTTGCTGGTTGTGCTTTTGGTGTCGTATCTAGGAAAGGTT
The DNA here is from genome assembly GCF_023721935.1 of Panthera uncia. Lineage (NCBI taxonomy): Eukaryota > Metazoa > Chordata > Mammalia > Carnivora > Felidae > Panthera > Panthera uncia. The sequence goes on along the minus strand of NW_026057576.1, from coordinate 1,948,798 downwards.
ACCAAATCCAAGGTGATGAAGCTTTACACCTATGTTTTCTTCTTAGAGTTTTATCATTTTAACTTTTACATTTAGGTCTTTGATCCATTTTGAGTTAATTTTTGTGAATGTGTGAGGTAGGGATTTGCCTGTGGCTATCCAGTTGTCCCAGCACAATTAGTTGAAAAGACTATTTTTGTCTATTGAATTACCTGAACTCCCTTACCAAAAATCAATTGACCATAGAAGTATGGGTTTGTTTCTGGAATTTTATTTTATTTTATTTATTTTATTTTAGTGTGTGTGTGTGTGTGTGTGTGTGTGTGATATAATTCATGTGTTTTTCCTTTCTCTGTTGTGGAAATGATCCTAGTTTTTACAGTTTATGTAAGGAAGAAGTAAGATATTTTTAATTTTTTTAATGTTTATTTTTGAGAGAGAGAGAGAGAGAGAGAGACATGGAGTGTGAGCGGGGAAGGGGCAGAGAGAGAGGGAGACACAGAATCCAGAGTAGGCCAGGCTCTGAGCCATCAGCACAGAGCCAGATGTGGGGCTTGAACTCACGAACTGTGAGATCATGACCTGAGCCGAGGTCAGACGCTTAACCACCCAGGTCCCCCTATTTTATTTTATTTTATTTTATTTTATTAAGGGACTAGTAATTATTTTTTAAATTATTTTTATTATTATTTTTTTTAATGTTTATTTTTGAGAAAGAGAGATAGAGAGAGATGGAGTGCGAGTGGGGGAGGGGCAGAGAGAGAGACACACACAGAATTCGAAGCAGGTTCCAGGCTCCAAGCTCCAAGCTGTCAGCACAGAGCCCGATGCAGGGTTTAAACTCACAAACTGCGAAATCATGACCTGAGCCGAAGTCACATGTTCAACCAACTGAGCCACTCAGGTGCACCTGTTTCTGGAATTTTAAATCAGTTCAATTGATTCACATGGCTATGTTTATGTCAGTATCATACTTCCTTGATTACTGTAGCTTTGTGGTAGGTTTTGAAATTGGGAAGTGTTGAGTCCTCCAACTTTTTTTTTCTTTTCAAGATTTTTTTTAAAGTTTGTTTATTTTTGAGAGAGCGAGAGAGCAGGAGAGGGGCAGAGAGAGAGAAAATCCCAAGGAGGCTTCATGCTGTCGGCACAGAACCCCACACAGGGCATGATCCCACGAACCGGGAGATCATAACCTGAGCCAAAATCAAGAGTCAGATGCTTAATCGACTGAGCCATCCAGGCACCCCCAAGATTTTTTATTTAGGTAGGACCCACACTCAGTGCAGAGCCCAATGCGGGGCTTGAATGCATGACCCTGAGATCGAGACTTAAACCGAGGTTGGACACTTAACCAACTGAGCCACCCAGGCACCCCAGGAGATTGTTTTATCTATTCTGGTCCATTGAAATTTAGGGTTAGCTTGTCCATATCCGTGAAAAAGACATTTGGAATTTTGATCAGTATTATATTAAATCTGTAGTCAGTTTTAACAGTATGAAATTGTCCAATCCATGAACACAGACATGTTTCCATTTATTTAGGTCTTCTTTCATTTCTTTCACCAATATTTTGTAGTTTTCAGTATAAAAGGCTTGTGCTTCTTGGTTAAATTTATTCCTAAATATTTTCTTCTTTTTGATTCTATCATAGATTTTTTAAATTTCATTCTCAGATTGTTCATTGCTAATGTACAGAAATAAAATTGATTTTTTTATATTTCTCTTGTACCCTTTTACTTTGCTGAAATAATTTATTAGGTCTAATAGTTTTATTCATATGTATTTTTAGAGTGTATATATATGTATAAATATATATATTTATTCATGATCATGTCATCTGTACACGGAGATAATTTTATTTCTCCTTTCTAATTCAGATGCCTTTTACGGTTTTTCTAAAAAGTGTCCTTATCTTTTAAAGATATTGAAAATTTACAGAAAAAATGATGTCTGAGATTTGCTTCAGAATAATATGGGGGAGGATACAAGAAGATAAACAAGATATGCCGCCATGTGTTGAAGCTGAGTGATGGGTACATGGGGGCTCATTATGCGAATCCCTTTATGTTTATAAATACTTAAAAAATTTCCATTATAAAAACCAAAATGAACATGCCTAGAGTTGTCACTTTGGACTGACTTCTGGACTCAGAATCTCTGGGGTAAGTGAGTAAGAAGTCCACTTTTTTAACAAATTCCCCAGGCTATCCCTATAGACAATATTGGTTGAGGGTTTCCAGCCCGGTCTGTGAATTACAAATGAACCTGACCCCAGAAACCCTCCAGGTTTCCGCCACCTTGGTGCTTTGCCAAACGCAGGAGGTCTGTGTTCGAGAAGCTATGATGAAGGATGCGCCTTGACTTTCACGAAAACCTGTGATTTTGCAGGTCGTTTATACGTTGACTTGGTGAATATTTTGGTTGCTTCCCACTCAGGCCACTTCCTCAAAAAGAAGGTCTGTGAGGCCAAGCATACATGATCGAACCCAAGTTTTTACATTAATATTCCACTTGTTTATACGTTTTCGTCTTATCACTACCAAGTGCCAGAAGTTTAAGAATAAACGGTCTTCAAACCAAATATCAGTTAACTGTGTAGAGTCACACAAGCCAATTTTTACATGAGAATAATTTAGCAGTTCAGTAGAAGTAGTCTTATTTTTTAAATAAAATAAGAAAATATATTTAATTCTGCCTTCTAGATTTTGAAGGTGAAATGATAGCTCTCTGAGCCGAATTCCTGGGCACCGTTTAAAAACGGGGGCGCCTGGGTGGCTCAGTCGGTTACGCATCTGACTCTGATTTCGGCTCCAGTCACGATCTCACAGATCGTGAGCTCAAGCCCCACATCAGGCTCTGTGCTGGTGGTGTGGAGCCTGCTTGAGATTCTCTCTCTCCCTCTTTCTCTCTGCCCTCCCCTCACTCGTTCTCTCTCAAAATAAATAAACTTAAAAACAATTATGTTTCCCAGCCCACAGACCTGTGTTTAGACCACACGGTTTGCCCCCCGCCCCCAGAGCTGTCCCTTCTCTACTTCATTTTTGTTTTTCATTGCTGCACTCGTCTGAACTTTGGATTCCAACTGAGCCCTGGATTTCGGCTTGACACCCCGGGAGCACTCTAGCCCTTGCTTTGTTAGTATATTACGTTGAACTTCTCACTGTTCTGTTGCTCCATGAAAAACACGCCAGTCGTTATTCCTCTTGTCTGTGGGGCTCCCTCCGTCAGTCTTTCCTGTTCCTTCTCTTCACGGTTCCTGGCACAAAAGTGCTCAACGGATGCTATTGGCTGACATCCAGTCCTATCTACCCTTACTGAGTAGCACACCTCCAGAAACTCAGCACTACACTACTATGGTGTCCTGGGCATTTGAAAGAACATCGGAACGTTCACTGCCCTGATTTGTGGCTCGCGTTCAGCAGCGGAGCAATGAAGGCAGCCGTAAATATGAAATTCACTTGCAGCTGAGCAGACGAGTCCTTGTTTTTCGCACAAATGAAACCCCAGTCTTGCCAGCTGTGCTTGTTTCGTGGAACTTGCGTGTAATGACTGCATCACCAATTAACGTCCAGCACCGCCGGGGAATTTTCAGGGCTGAGCCCCTCGTGTGCTGACGTGTGTCCTCTGTCAGCCCGTTTGGTGTTTGCGATAATGCCCACTAGATAGGAGAACGATTTCCTGCAAGTGAGAGGGCAAATTCCTCGGAGCATTCCTCACGGTGTCAGGAATTGCTTCTCTCAAGGAAGGAATTGAAATCATTTGACCATCTCTCTGTACCCATAGTCTCAATTTCCTGACATTCAGAGAGTTTTTCAGTGACACATTCTGTTGGGCGTGTGAACTGACCAAACAGGGTGTTGCCTCACGGAACAGGCGGTGGGGAGCAGCCTGTCTGACCTCTTGTTTCCAGCTGAGATGGGGGCCATTGTGTGTGTGTGTGTGTGTGTGTGTGTGTGCGTGCATGCTTATTAAAGGATAGGGGTTGATTTTGATCAATTCGGGTAATTTTGTGATGAACGTAAAAACAAACCTTCAAAAAAGGTGAAATGGTGACGTAAGACTTTGGGATATCAACAAGTTTAAAGTCATCTTCCTTATGTTTCCAGTCTAACCTGTAAATCTTGCTTCTTCTCTCTGAATAGCAGCACTAAAGGAAAAGTAGGGTTATCCACGCATCAGAACCCTGAGTTTCAGAGATCCACCATAACACATTGCTCTACTCTTGCCAAATAAAATACTTGTCAGGCCTTAAAATGGCTTAGAATTAATTCCACAGCTGGCATTTATGATGTTCGACTTGTGGCATTCCTTCCTAAGGTTAGGGAAATTCCATTCAAAGTCCCCAAATTCTTTTAGTCTTTTTTTTCAGCATGTACAGCATGTAGAGTTTAATATGGCTAAATAGTTTTATATAAAAAAAAAACAATTTAGTATCTACAGGATGTTGATCACAACTGTGCCTTACTCAAAACTCATAAATGCCTTTTTTAGATGTTCTGTTCACGATTCCTAAGAAAGCACAGCTATGGGCTATAAATGGTAGCATATGGTGCTATTACCTTCTGTAGAAATGCATTTCCCTCCCTAAATTTGATGTTAATAATTTGATTCATTAGGCTGAAGACTCACAGAAAGATTATTGACTTTATCCTCCCTTCTAGGATGTTCTTTTTACTCTTTTGAGATTTGGTAAGCTCTCGCTCTTCAAAAACTTTCCTTGAATCGAAAATTTACTTCTTTGACAACCACCTTGCATCTGCCGGGGGCTCCGCATACGTTGTGTCGTTTGGTCTTCCAATACCGTGAGACAGAAATGAATCCCTGCTTTATAAATAAGAAAACCAAGGCTCTGAAGAGTTTTGAAGAAATTGGTCAAGATCTCACAAATAACCAGATACGTTGGCTCCACAGACAACACACTCCGCTGCCTCCTAGAGCAGAGGTTATATGTGTGCAATCCAGGTTCGGGAAAGACTCCGTGGAGGAGGATGGGGAGCTCTTTTAAGCCAGGGTGATGGAAGCTTTCAAAGCAACGAGTAGAGAAAAGCACTAAGGATCAGAACCATTTGGAAAATAGACACACGACACAGTTACCCGAAATCGTTCTACAATATTCATGCCTCACCTCTTCTGTGCCAGCCGTGTTCTAGGTGCTAAGGACCAACGAAGACTGACACAATCCCCGTCGTGGCTCAGTTGACAGTGGCAGGGTAAGGTCTCTCCTTCCTCCCCGACTCTATTCATTCATAGCTTTCTCTTCCCGGAATCTCAAAAGCACATCCAGGGGACAAGACTCAGAGAGAAGTCTGGGGGCAGGTTCTGGCTGGTGGAGCATCTCAGAGCTGCACTCGGGCATCGGTTCCCCAGAGTCTGTCTGGGTCCTGCCTGGGTCCCATCGCAGACTGGAGGGGACGTGCCAACAGGCCGGCAGAGGTGCAGGGGGTTCTGATGGGAAACAACCCACTTACATCCGAACCACATCCTGGTCTTGTGGCCTCGGTCTTCACTTCCAGTCTTCTCACGCACCTGCACCTGCCTGCCGTGGTCCTCTTACACGGGCAGGAACCAGCCTGGAGGAGAGCTCTTGACGGGCGAGGAGGGCTCCACACGGGCCAGGGTGCAGGAGGGAGGGAGGGGGAGAGGCCGCGGGAACAAAGGAGCTCCGAGGCTGGGTGCCGAGGGCCTGCAGGAGAGACAAAAGGTGGGGCACACGCGGTGTGGCTTAGACCCCGAGGTGGACAGGGGGCTGTGGGATTTGATGGATGCGAGGCCCCACCTTTCTCCCCACGGGCCCCACTGGACTCGGCGCATCAGCCTTGTAAGTGGGAGCCATGAACCAGTAAATCGGCCTGCGTTTGGTTTCCAGATGTGTGTTGTTTCACCAGCATCGTCTTCACAAAAATCGACTGCGAACTTTTAGGCGAGGCACGCCACCCTCCCCCACCCCCCCATAAGGCCCCGGTGTTGGTTCTTTCTTATGGGGGTCCAAGCACAGGGTCATTTTACTCACCTTGTTGGTTTGCGGAGGCGTTTGCATATCCTGGACTCTGTGGAGATCTCTGGGGGAGGTTCCAGGAAAGCAGGACTCGTTGATCCCCCTCCCTTTCAACCCCCGTGTAACCCAATGCCAAGTTGTGTCAGTCTTGCCTCCTCAACAGCCCCATCAGCCAACCAATTTTTCATGCCCACTGCTGTGGCTCTGGGGTGAGGGTTGGCAACCTTTTCCCGTAATAAGCCAGATAGCAAATATTTAGGCTTTACAAGCCATATGGTGTCCATCAGAACTACTCAAGTCTAGTGTAGGGCAAAAGCAGCTACAGGTGGCACATGATTGCATGAGTGTGGTCGCGTTCCAATTAAGCTTTATTCGTGGACACCGAAATACGGATTCATAAAATATTCATGAATCATGAAATATTATTCTCTTTCTGGCTTTCCCCCTATTTAAAAATATAAACACCACTCAGCTCAGGGGCCACATAAAAACAGGCAGTGGCTTAACAGACACATGAAAAGATGCTCACCGTCACTCCTCATCAGGGAAATACAAATCAAAGCCACACTGAGATATCACCTCACACCGGTCAGAGTGGCTAAAATGAACAAGTCAGGAAACGACAGATGCTGGCGAGGATGTGGAGAAACGGGAACCCTCTTGCACTGTTGGTGGGAATGCAAACTGGTGCAGGAGCTCTGGAAAACAGTGTGGAGGGTCCCCCCAAAATTAAAAATAGATCTACCCTATGACCCAGCAACAGCACTGCTAGGAATTGACCCAGGGGATACAGGAGTGCTATGCATAGGGGCACTTGTTCCCCAATGTTTATAGCAGCACTTTCAACAATAGCCAAATTACGGAGAGAGCCTAAATGTCCATCAACCCATCAACTGGTGAATGGATAAAGAAGATGTGGTTTGGGGCGCCTGGGTGGCTCAGTCGGTTGAGCGGCCGACTTCAGCTCAGGTCATGATCTCGTGGTCCGTGAGTTCGAGCCCCGCGTCGGGCTCTGTGCTGACAGCTCAGAGCCTGGAGCCTGTTTCGGATTCTGTGTCTCCCTCTCTCTCTGCCCCTCCCCCGTTCATGCTCTGTCTCTCTCGGTCTCAAAAATAAATAAATCTTTAAAAAAAAAAAAAAAAAAAGAAGATGTGGTTTACATATACAATGGAATACTACTTGGCAATGAAAAAGAATGAAGCCTGGCCATTTGCAGCAACGTGGATGGAACTGGAGGGTATTACGCAAAGTGAAATAAGTCAGAGGACAGATATCATATGTTTTCACTCATATGTGGATCTTGAGAAACTTAACAGAAGACCATGGGGGAAGGGAAGAGGAAAAAAAATAGATACAAACAGAGAGGGAGGGAGGTAAACCACAGGAGACTCTTAAATACAGAGAACAAACTAAGGGTGGATGGGGGGTGGGGGAGAGGGGAAAGTGGGTGATGGGTATTGAGGAGGACACTTGTTGGGACGAGCACTGGAGTTGTATGGAAGCCAATTTGACAATAAATTATACACATAAAAAAACCCCAAAACAAACAGATAGTGCCTTAGATTTGGCCCATGGACCATGGTTTGCTGGCTTTGTTATGGGTTGAGTTGTGTCCCTCCAAATTTCAAACGTTGGAGTCCTAACCCCCAGTACCTCCACTGTGTGACCTTATTCAGCGATAGAGTCTATGTAGTGGTTAAGATATAGAGAAAATCAATGAAAAGTGAATTCGTTTTTTGAAAAGATCAATAAAATTGATAAACCTCTGCCAGACTGATCAAGAGAAAAGAGAACACAAAGCTACCGGTATCAGGAATTAAAATGTGGACATCAAAACCACAGTTGTTGGTTTTTTAAGTGTATTTATTTTGGGGTGAGAGAGAGAGAGGGAGAGAGAATGAGTGGGGGAGGGGCAGAGAGAGAGGGAGACAGAGAATCCGAAGCAGGCTCCACACTCAGTGCAGAGCCCAACGTGGGGCTCAATCCCATGACTGTGAGATCATGACCCGATTTGAAGTGAGGTGATCAGGTTGGACCTTAACCCCGTATGATTATATGTCCTTATAAAAAGGGGGAATTTGAACACAGTCGCACACAGAGGAAGACCGTGTGAAGACACAGGGAGAAAATGACCACTGACAAGCTAAGGAACGCCTGAAGATTCCAGAAGCTCCTGGAGAGGCCTGGAACACATCCCCCCTCACGGCCCTCACTAGGAACCGACTCCCTTGACATGTGGATCTCAGATTTCTACCCTTCCTGACCAACCATGACAATACACTCTTGCCGTTTATTAAGCCCCCCGGTTTGTGGTAGGTGGTACTTTGTTTGGCAGCCTCAGCAAAGCCCTGCAGCCCTGCTCGGAGGAAACACCATCATCTCTCACCTCTGCGAGCCCAGTGATGGCTTAAGCTCCTTCCCGACGGGCCCCGCCGTCTGCTCTCCACACGGTGGCCAGAGTGATCATTTTACAATCATGTCAGTCCTCAGCTCAGAGCTCCTCAGTGACTGCCCATTGCTTTGGGGTAGATACAGTCCCACAGCCTTACACTTCCCAGGAGTCTGGCCCTGCCTGCCCTCCAAACCTTTCCTTTCAACTTCCCCTCATACTCCTGCCACAGGCCTGTCCCAGGGCTGTGGTGTGGCCGCTTCCTCCATAACAATTAAAAGGGTATTTATGACTGTGTACAAAGGCAAATATAATCTAGGCTAGATTTATTATTACATTTGCGTTTTTTCCCCGATTTTAAAAGAAGTTAAAATTAAAACGTTTTTCTGGGCCTGATGAGGAGGTTGCCCTGGCAGTGCCCTCTGCCTAGTGGTGAGGGGGACAGAAGAGGGGTTTAGGTCACCCACATCTCCTTCAGCCCCTCCAAGAAACTTGGGTGGCCCCAAAATCACTCCTATCAGCATCACCAAGAGGCGGTTGGTTTGGTGAAAACAATGAGGGTCCTTGCAGCAACAGCAGACTGGCTACAATCTCCACAAGGCATTTGTTAGCACAGCACCCCACCCCCCACCCCTTCCTCTGCCCCTGCCCTCTGCCTGGTTACCTCCCACTCACCCTTCAGCTCTCCGATGTCATTCCTTCAGGAAGGGCAGCCCTGACCGCCACCTGTGCCCAGTAGGTAAGAGGAATTAGATTATATGACACTTAATACTGTTTTGACCATGCATTTGTTTTGATGATGATTGATTTATGCCCCCCTCCTCCTCCTCGGCTGTAACTTCTATGACGATGGGGTCCTGTCTGAGTTTGGTCACCATTATGATCTCCATGCCCAACACCGGGCCTGGAATTCAATATACGTGTGATAAATGAATGAATGACAAAGTATTTCTAATCCCCGAGACTCCACTTGAAGAGATTCGGCCCCGAATCTTAAAGGCTTTTCACCCCCTGAGTTGCCTTTAAAAGACAAATACTCAGTGGTTATCAGTTGCAGAGGAAATGCAGCATCAGAATGGGCTCAGACATGGCTTCCTAAGGTGACCACACCTGGGACTAGCACTGCCCTGGGGACGTGGTGACATAGCGTTGGTTGCCTTCCATGAGGACCTCACAGGATCTCCCCTCTTTTGACTTCCTTTTAGGTCCCACTCATAAAAAGGACTTGGGCTCGGGCACCTATGCGATCCTATAGTATTTCTACTGCACTTTGTAATTAAAACTTAGTCTGGAGGAGAAAACTGAGAAATCTATCAAGAACAATTTTACAGTAACAGGGTGGACCCATAGGCCAATAGCCCTGACTGTCGCAGGAGCACCAATGCTCTTTATTTTCCTGCTGGGAGCTCAGCCTTTCCTCCCCACCTGCTCTGCCTTCGGAGGGCTCTTTCTCTGAGTTTCTGGTCCAGTTGGACTTGTGGCTTCTCCCTCTGTTTTCCTGCCACGTCTTTCCTTCCCGGCCAGATTTTATCTACAATCTCTCTAGATTTCTGTAGCTAGCTACGTTCAGTATTTGCGTAGTCGCACGCTCGCTAGAGAGATCTTCAACTCATATATAGTATACTATCTGCTAAATAAGGGCATACTGGGAGGCTATCGTGGAAGCTTAAAATCCAGCAAGAGCCTGGTAAAAACAAAATCTATCATTCTGACCTCTCAGTGTAAAAATCTGTTAGTTCAGCTCTGAGTTGTGATTTTTAGTGGTTTCAACTGTTCAGATAATATTTGCCTTTCCTCTTGACTTCTTAGGTTTCTAGTTCTGGGATCTGTGAAATTCATGTATCCATTGTCAAGGGAGCAATCGTCTCTAATATCTGAATCTTGCTTTATGCTTTCGCAGTGATTCTTTGAACACTGTAGCTTCACATCTTGGGATTTTTAGTAGTGTGTAAATGTTCTATCCATCTTGCTATTTTCATCGTGGCATTTGTTCAGTATAGATGGATATGAACATGTCACTTGATCTGGGGGAACTTTTTTTTTTAACACAGTTTTCTCTTTCTAAGTTTAAATATAATTTATATTCACCATTGTACTGTTTCCTCCCTCATAATTCCACCCTGGAAAAGAAACATTAAAATGCAGACTTAGTTCTTCATAAGGAAGCCAAATCCTATTTGGCGTGAATGTAACTGATTATAATCAGCAATATTAAGAAACATAATACCTCGGGGGGTGCCTGACTGGCTTAGTCAGTAGAGCACGCGACTCTTGATCTCAGGGTCATGAGTTCCAGCCCCAGTTGGGTGTGGAGCCCACTTAAAAAAAAAAAAAAAAAAGAAAGAAAGAAAAGAAAAAAAAAAAGAAACAGAATACTTTGGCTGCCAGCAACCATTTACAGGTAAACATGTCTCTTTATCCATTCTTATTTATTATTAACTCCCTAAAGTTCCAAGGTCTGCTTCTGAGGAAAGGCATGAAATAGAACTAATCGCAATTAATTATGTGATGGGAGTAATATTTTCTGATAACTAAATATCCAAATGGTTTTGGGGCCACTGATGATAGTAAAGGAAAGGCCTTCGATTTCCGAGTTAAGATAATAATATTTAACGTAAGGGGAAAGAGAAGAGAGAGGGTACACTTACTATGGTTACTTTTCTTCTGCCGTCTTTATAGGGTTTCCATTTGTTTAGTGATTACGTAAAAACAAAGCAAAAGAAAGCGAACGCAATGGTTGAGAAGCTCCTATGAACTGGGCAAGTGGCCACGCACTGTGGCAGCTCCTTATACACACCGAAACCCACTCACCTCGAGGAGCCAGAAGTCTAACGGGAGAATTAGGACCCGTCTGCAAATACCCAGGATGCCAGACCATTTCTCACCGAGAGAGAAGTCCCACACAGTGCTGCTGGGAGATGAAAAGAAAGGAAAGTGGTCACTTCTTGCTTAAATGGTCAAGGATAGCTTCTCGGAGACACTGAATCAGAAACTGTGTCTAATGAAGGAGAAACCCCACGAAGGAGAGCGTGGCACTTTCCTATTGCTGCCACCACGAATTCCACAAACTTAGTGGCTTAAAGCAACACAAATGTCTTGTGTGGTTCTGGAGGCCGGCACGGATCTCAATGGCAAACACCAAGGCATTATCAGGGCTGAGTTCTTTCCTGGAGACGAGGTGGGGGAGTCTGTTTCCCATCCACTTGGGTTGTTAGTGGAATTCAGTTCTTTCCAGTTGTGGGACTGAGGTTCCCGTTTTCTTGCTGGCTGTAAATCGGAGGCTTTGCAAAGCTTCTAGAGGCCACTGCATTCCTTGGATTGTGGGCCTTCCTCTGTCTCCAAAGCCAGCTGCAGGTCAAATCCTTCCCATCTGCCTTCTTCCACTTCTTAGGACCCTTTTAATTACCCTGGGCCCCACCTGAATAATACAAAATAATCTCCTCATCTCAATATCTGTAACTTTAATCACATCTGCGCTGTCCCTTCCACCATGTGGGGTGACACATTCTCGGGCTCCAGGCATTACGGTGTGGCCATCTTGGGGGGGGCAGGCATTCTGCTACCTCCCATATGGGGGTCGGATTTCAACCAGGAGAGACACTGGGGAGAAGACAGCCTAGCTTGGCGAGACTTGGCAAGACACGATGTGGAGCCAGATTCCAAGCAGGAGGTCTAGGGCACACCTACACGCACACACAGAGTCCAAGAGTGCAAGAGAAGCCTGGAAGCACCTTTTTCCACTTCATCGCGGAGGGCGTCGACTATCAGAGAGTCTAGGCCTTGTTCGGTAGGCAGCGGGGAGCCCCTAGAGGTTTCGGAGTAGGCTGTATGTTAGGAAAACTAATGTGGCTTCGGGCTGCGAAGAATGGGTGGGAGACAGAAGAAACTGAAAGTAGGGGAGCCCATGTAGGCCCAGGTGCTGGCCTACAAAGGAGAGGGAATGGACACGCTGGGGTCTCCTGGCCCATCCTGCCCCTGTGCTGCGGGCGTCCTCTTCTGTCCCGCCAGGTGGGAAGGGAATAACCCTGTGCTTCCTCAAGTCACTAATTGTGTGCTAACCTGTTACAGCAGCAGACTTCGCCCGTTGAAAACCAGCCCCGCCCCCGCCCCAACGTTCCTTGTCCTCCAACTGCTTTCACTTCCTCACCTTTCCAACTGCATGTCCCAGAATCTTCTTTGTTCTTTGCTGCCTCACTCGCGGGAAGTGCTCCCATCTAACATCTTCCCTTATCAGCCTCCCAGCAGAGCTCTCTGCTAAGCTTCCAATGACTGCTGGGTCTTTAAGTCCAATGGGCATTTTTCACTTCTCATTTTACCTCCCTTCTGAGTAGCTTATATCTTTGTTGATCCCTCCTTCCCTGAAACACTCTTCCCTTTGTTTCTGTGAAACCACGTTTACTTCCGGCCCTCTGGCAGCTTGTCGATTTCCCGTACAGGCTGACCCTGCTCTACATCACCGTGAAATGTTGCATTTCCTCAACGGTCAAGTCTCCTTCCCCTCTCCCTCTACACGGTCCCCGGGGGCAAATTCTTGTACCCCTTGAGCTTTAGGGGCCACCCGCAGTACGCGCAAGAAACTCACCAGTTTGGACCTCCTGATCGGTTTTCTCCTGAGTTACAAATAGGTGTCTACAACTGCCTTCATAACACCTCCATTCACTTCACTCCACCTCAAAGGTGGTGTTCCTCCAACACCAAAGCCCTGATCTCAGTCCATTGGATGGACACGATGGCCCCCCAGTTTTGGAAGTTAGAAACCTAGGAGCCACTCCCTTCTCAGCTCATCCTGTCGTCCTTTCTCCATTTCATCTACTCTTTTCCATGTCCATTGCTACTGTCTTAGCCCAAGCTGTATCACTTCTCACCTCAACTAGTTTTGCCTCCTTTCTCTCAGCTCCCACTCATCCTTTCACTTGGCAGCCAGAATGATCTTTTGGAAACTAGTCAGATCATGTCATTCCATCAGGTCATTATGACCCTTTCATGACTTCCCATTGTTCTGAGTATAAAGACTAAATTCCTTAAAATGACCTGCAAGGCCCGATGTAGCCTGACCTCTGCCCACCTCTCTGTCTTTACCCCCACCCCCTACTTCTGCATTCCGATAACGATGGCCTCTTTAATGTTCGAAGTGGTATGTGCCGATCTTTCCCCCACAGGGCCTTTGCATGGGCCGTTGTCTCTCTTAGAATGCTTTCCATCTTGTTAATTTCTTTGCATCTTTTACATCTCAGCTAAAGTGCTTCTTGATTTTTTTTTTAACGTTTTATTTATTTTTGAGACAGAGAGAGACAGAGCATGAACGGGGGAGGGTCAGAGAGAGGGAGACACAGAATCTGAAACAGGCTCCAGGCTCTGAGCTGTCAGCACAGAGCCCGACGCGGGGCTCGAACTCACGGAGTGCGAGATCATGACCTGAGCTGAAGTCGGCCGCTTAACCGACTGAGCCACCCAGGCGCCCCATTGCTTCTTGATTTCTTAGACCAGGTCACATCCCCTCTTTTATAAAATCTCACGGATACTTGTGTCTTTTTATAGTACAAACCAGAATCCACAATTTCCATTTGTTTATAGCGTGGGCCTGATTGTTATCTACCTCTCCGGCTAGACTTGCAAGCTCCGTGATAATGCCCATTTTCAGTATTTTGTCCCAGGTGCCTAGCACATCTGGGCACCCGGTGTTGAACCCAACGTTGAGCAAATTAGGTACTTGTTGGAGAGGGTGACAAGCCTAGCATATTGTAAATGCTCAATAAATATGTGAATGAATGTATGTGTTCCATTTGAGACCATTTTGACTTTGAAAGGTTGTCAAGACAGATACGTGGAAATGTCCAGCATCGCTTGGAAGTGTGGAAACGATGTGGGACTTTCAAATGCAAACTGTAACCTCTGTTAGCCATGAACACACCCAAAATTCCTCTTTAGGCAAAACACCAGAGAGAAATGGTAGGCAAACTCAAGATCTCATTTTTTCTTTAAGGTAACTTTCGGTGTAGACATAAACCTTGCTCTGTTCTTTCATTGTGTGAACGCTGGGCACCGTGATAATTCCCACGAGAGCGTTATCCACTCTTCCCCTCCCTCTACCTGAGCTCAGTTTAACTTTCTCTCACCTCCCGTGATATCGCACCAATATTCTTTCAGCTCCTCTCTCCCACCCAGGTATTAATTTGACAGAGCGATGCCATCTGGTCTTCTCCACTTCTCTGTTTACTTCATGGCCCTATTTCTCTAACATTCTCCCTACTCTCTTCATTCTGTCCATTCTCCGCATGCCTGGAATACCAGACTTTCCCATGACTTTGCTGCCGCCCTTCTCCCCTTCCGAGTATCTTTACCTCAAACTTTAATTCTTTCTGTCGCCTCTTCCTGAAGGGTATTAGCTCTGGGACATTTTTCAAGTTTCGACCCCAAGCCAAGAAACTCTTTTTGTCCTGGGGTTACCAGCTATCGAATACAATCTGCGTGAGTGCTTCCAGACTTTTACAGATTTCCCTTTGCTCTTTGAAATTTGGCCGCCTCTCCGTCACTGGCCTCCTTCCACTTCTGCATGTGAAATCGCCTTATCATCATCTCATCGTGGTTTTCACGATCAAAACCCATTTATCAAGCATCTGAAGATAACACACTCAATTGTTGTTTTGTTTTGTTTTTTCAGATCTGATTAATGAAACAAAATACATGGTCTTAAAAGCAACTGTTCAATAACAACCAAGATGACATTTAGTAGTTAATTTTAAAGTTAAAAATAGACCATGAAAATGTTTCTTTTACAATTACCCACTTAAATAGTTATTGTCAATGTAGATTGGCTCAGATGTTTCCCTTTGAGAATGTTAATTTCGTTACCGAAATTGATTTTGTGGAGATCAGTTTTGAGCCTCACACTTTTAGTTCTTCCTAAAGCAAAATTTGCCAAGGTTCACTGCAAAAGATTAAATTAAAAATTTGAATGGAAGGTTTTAGAACGTATCAGAGCATATAGACCTTGTCAGTGGGATTTGGATTTCAGTTACAGACACAACAACGTACTGCTCGTGTCTGCAGAGAAAATAGAAATCGCAGCCAACTCTACACGTAATGAGAAGTAAATACATAGCTGGTGTTGCTGTCATAGCTCACTCGGCATGAAAAGTAAGCTAACGGGGGATGTGGTAAGAAAAGAAAATTTGTTTTAGCAACTCGTCTCTTAATAATGTGAAGTGTCAACATAAGAATTCTCTAAATGCAGAATGTGATTTTTATCTTGACAGTGTTTCTTTGAGGTCTTCTGGGAACAAATCTTCTTAAAGTCTTGAGCAATCCTGACTTATGCAATCGCATACTTCATTACTCATCTGAGCAGCAGAGCGGCTGCTATGCGGAGAATGAAGCTGTGCTCGGTGGTGTCGGAGGGCTGGAAAGGCAGGTCTGTGGACCCTGGCCAGGGGGCCACCCTGGGAGCCTTGGGACCCTGGGCCTTCCCCTAAAGATGCCCTAGAGAGTTTCATCAAGTTTTCCAGGAGGTCCTGTTTTGGAAAATGGTGAAAGCAATTAGAAATAAGCCAGAATCAGAGAAGATGATTTTAATATTAGAAAACACACATAAGAATGCAAAATGAAAACTTAATACTGGGGATTTTCCCCTCTGGTATCAGAACTGTTTTCATTATTGTGAAACATAAAAGTTTGTACACTAAAAAAGTGGTAAAGATGGTAAGTTAGATGTATTTTACCAAAATTATTATTATTTTTTTAATTTGGAATAAACCAGAGCACTCGGGTGGCTCAGTTGGTTGAGTGTGTCTGTTGATTTCGGCTCAGGTCACGATCCCAGGGTCGTGGGTTTGACTCCCACATCGGGCTCTGCACTGAGCATGGAGGCTGCTTGAGATTCTCTCTCTCTCTCTCTCTCTCTCTCTCTCTCCCTCCCTCTGCCCCTCCCCCCATACTATCTCTCTTTTTTAATTAAAAAAAATAAAAAATTTAAAAGAAAATAAAATTTAAAAGAACCCTGGTGGTAGAACCCATCAAGTAGGTTTGTATTAAATAAAGGCTTTTACAAAATAAGATATGAAACATTACTGGTCATTCATCTACTGCCTAGCAATCTATTACTCTCTTAAAAACAGTAATAATCTACTTGTATCGAAGTCTGACTTTCTACAATATAAACCCTTTGGGAAATGTCCAGAAACTGAAGAAGCAAATGGCCTTTTAACAGTTGAAACAGCCATCACAAAGCCCTCATTCCTCCCTGCAGAGGAAGACTTCTAGGAATAAGTTCTATCAGCTGCTTCTGTACGTACAGGTTTGATAAGCTAAGTAATCTTCCTTACCTAATAGATTAGCAAAGCAATCTGCTAAAGCAGAAACCTAAAAGCAAAAAAATGAGTAAGGTATGGTACGTTACTAGAGACTGGGGTCTCGACAGCAGAGTTAAAATACAAGCTGCTCACCTAACAGAAGCAAAACAATTAACTGCAAAAAAAAAAAAAAAAAAAAAAAAAATCCCTCAGAACAACCCAAACAAACAAGGAGAGGAGGAATGGGACTTGTTTAATGGGTAAGAGCTTCAGTTTGGGACCATGACGTTCCGGAGATGGGTGGTGGTGATAGTTGTACGACGTGGAGATAATGTCACTGAACAATACACTTAAAATTGGTTAAAATGATGACTTTTATATTATGGATATTTTATCATAATTACAAAAAAGGGTAAAAAAAAAAAAGAGTTCATCATTGAAACAGAGTCCCCAACTAACAGAGCTGAAATGGTTAATCCTTTCTTTGGAAGTTGCTACAAGTTTGTAGAATGGAACAATCCAACCAACAACGAACCAGAGATGTCCTTGGCTGACCCAAAGTCCTTGGTTCGGAGAAAAAGGTGGTACTTACACTTTGATATTTGAGATATTAAAGTGCATTCAAGAACACCTGGGTGGCTCAGTCGGTTAAGCGTCCGACTTCGGGTCAAGTCATGATCTCACAGTTTGTGGGTTCGAGCCCCGCGCCAAGCTCTGTGCTGACAGCTTGGAGCCTGGAGCCTGCTTCGGATTCTGGGTCTCCCTCTCTCTCTGCTCCTCCTCCACTCACACTGTCTCTCTCTCTCTCTCTCTCCTTCAAAATTAAATAAACATTAAAAAATTTAAAAAAAAAATTCCGTAAAGGGCATTGAATACATTCAAATCGATAGTTAAGACGTTCTTTGCATGTAGTCTCAGGGGAAGAATATGGTTCCTGTTCCTGTGGAATTTATAAACTACTCAAGGAAACAAAATACCTGGGTATAAAACAAATTAAATCAGTGTGCCTCATCTTCCAGTTTTGTAGGCCTTTTAGGACCGGATGCTGCTTTCCAGGCACTAAGGCATAAAGAGGCTGAGCCATAATCATTCAGGTTTCTTGCATTCAAAGCCTGGGGAAGGGGTGGCGGGCAGGTAGGTAGTCTGATGGCATCCTCCTCGGGTGCCTCAGTGAGAACCTCTAAAACATCCTGGCCTCACAACCGCGGGGGCCGTGCCTGGGAGTGGATTGCCCCTTGTGCTCGCAGCGGCTGCTTCTCTCTGCTCTGGCTGCTGCTGGAGACATGCCTTTGAGTTCTTGTTCCTCCCTCTAGAACGCCCGCCCCTCCTCCCTCAGATGAAGCATAAGGGAGTTATTTGATTTCAGCTTCCTTCTTTATAAGTACACTATAATCAAGACTTCCTGAGACCCGTGTTTTTAAGCTTTGGAGCCAGATCTACCAAGGTTTGAATCCCAGCTCTTAGATCTTGGGTGAGTCACTGGGACTCCGTGTTTTAGGATCCTCTTCCAGAAAATGGGGTTCATAACATAGTTGTCTAGAGGATTAAATGAGATAATACACAAATTTAGGGCAACAGCTGGTATAGAGTAAGGACACACACATACATCTATATACATGGGATGTTAATTATCTACACGTTGAAACATTGCCACTGTGGTAGGCCTCGTGCTCAGCTGGACTTGTGTTCTCTCCTTCTCCTCTTCTCAGCTCGATGCATTGTGTGGATGTACTTACTTAGTTGATTATTTAATTAAACACAATTTTTGTTAACTATTCTATTTAGAAGTATTAAGAACTATCAGACAGAAACCACCTAAAAGGGTGAAATAGGTGACCGAGATTAAAGAGTACACTTATCATGTTGAGCACTGAGTGATGTATAGAATCGTGGAAACACTATATTGTATACCTGAAACTAATGTAACACTGTGTGTTAACTACACTGGAATTTAAAAACTTACAAAAAATTTTTAAAAAATGGGGAACTGGGGTGGCTCAGTTGGTTAGGTGTCCAACTTCGGCTCAGGTCATGATCTCATGGTTCACAGGTTCGAGCCCCGCGGCGGGCTCTGTGCTGACAGCTCAGAGCCTGGAGCCTGCTTCAGATTCTGTGTCTCCCTCTCTCTCTGTCCCTCCTTCACTCATGAGCAAGCGTGAGCATGCGCGCACTCTCTCTCTAAAATAAAAACTGAAAAACATTTTTGTTAATTAAAAAATTTTTTTAAATAAAGAAAAATCAAGTACATAAAAAACAATAAAATAAATGAAACAAAAATCACCCAGAATCACTAAATCCAGAAATTACAACTTTTAACATTGCTGCATATTTTTCTGGACTTAAAAAGAAAAAAAATACGTATGTACGTATGTTTAAGTTTTTTTGTATTACACGTTATATAACAGATATTTTTGTATATAGCTTTTGAAAATAAATATATATACTTATATTATTTTACAAAATTGGATAGTGTATTATGTCACTACAAGGCTGTCAGCTCCAGCAGGGGATAAATCATGTGGTTTTGCTCTCCATGGTATCCCCAGTGCCTGCTTTTAGCCCATGACTCATAGCAGTACTCAAAAAATAAAAAAACAAAAAACCCAAAGGAATGAATGACTCCACATCAATAAACACATACCCAGAAAAACAATAAACATGACCATTAATCACAATATCCTCCTGCATAGGTGTGTCAGTTTCCCTAAGCAAGCTTCCATTTAGAAACTTACTTGTTTCCACTTTGTTTCCCATATATATTTGAACATTTTCAAAAGATTTTTTTCAAAGAAAGGCACAAAGGATAACACAGCACGCATGATTGAACCTACTTGCCCGGAATCCACAAATTTTAAGGTTTTGACAGTTCGGCATCGCTTTTTTAAATACAAGAAGTAACACACTGGAGGTAAAGTTGAAGTCCTCATTCTTCCCTCCTCAGTCTGGTTTCCCTCCTTCCACGTAGGCAACAGCTGTCCTGAATTGGGTGCATCTTCCTGCAGTCTCCATGTCTATACTCATAAAAGTACGGGATTAGTATAGGTTCTGTGGTATTTATTTATGAATACGGTATCATAGTATATATATATAGTTCTGCAACTTACTTTTTTCCACTCTCCAATTGAATTCTCATTCATCCTTTGAAAAGTATACAGCTAGTTCATTCACTTAGCTCTATTGTCATGTGAATATCTACCTTTTATTTTCCCACTATTCCCTATTGCTGGATATTTTACGTTCTTCTGGATTTTTCACTATTGCAAACAATGCTGTAACTAATTACAAAATTTTGTAAGGGTTTTTACACATAATTTTAAGGTCCACTAAATTCCTTTTATTTACAATATTTCTTTGACCAAAAAAACAATTTTTTTAAAAAATTTAATTATGTTGACATCTTTGAAGACAGCAAGGGCGGGACCTTAAAACACACGCAAAGAAGAATGTCAACCAGCCCAGCCCGCTGGGGGCCAGGGAGGAAAAAGTAAGGTCGCTGTGGGAGCGAAGAGGTACACAGGTGAGGGCAAGAGGGATGTAATTACGGAGTATCCGCGGGGGACCTAACCGCGCAAGATGCCTGGATAGAGTGCGGGACAAGACTGAAAAATAAAATTGAATTCTAAGTTGCACAAGAATGGTTTCATTACCAGAGCTCAAAGCGGAGGGAAAACAGGAGGGCTATGTGGGAAGATCCCCTGGAAGAGCTAAGGCAGAGGCAGGGCTGGAAGCCTAGGTGGCAGTGAGAGAGGCGAGAGGCAAGAGGACAGGATGACAGACGGGGGACTGGTAAGGTCGTGAAAAACGTCCGGACACGATGACCTTCGTTACCGTTTCTTTTCAAATTAAAATTTAAAAACTTCACAAGAGTTCGTTAATGAAAAAGGAAACTGGATTTGCTTTTACAAGGATACTAGTCCCTACCATCACCTGCCGCAGTCTGTGGGTGGCAGGGAGGACGAGCTCTCATCTCCGCACAATCCCCGCATAAGCCCTGTACCACATCCAGAGCTCACAGATGGAAAGGCAGTCGAGGGGCTGAATTGCACAAGTCACTGGCTGGTCTACGAGACCATCCACATAGTCTTGAAACACGCGCATCGCGAGACACTTCCCGCAGACAAAATAGCCACAGCAGGGGGGCTGCACTGAATTCAAACTGATTACATTCGGATACACATCCGGACGTCCTTCTTTAGTACTCGATGCCACGGACAAACGGCTGTCTGTCCTCTTCTGCCCTTACTCTCAGCAGCTGGCGTCTGCTCGGTAACTCGGTGGCTCCTTCAGGCCTGTTCACTTACTTTCTCCACCAAGGCTGGTCTGAGATGCCTAACGGCGGCTTTAAGGACGGAGTTACCAACTTTTATACCAGCGCAGTCGAAGGGGCAGTACTGGAGCCGGGGGCGGGTGACAGAGGGGCAGAAAGGTCCGCGAGCGCCGGCGGGGAGGCCGCGGGCAGGTGGCGGCGGGCTGGGGCGGCCGCGACCGGGAGGCAGGAAGCGGCGGCGGGGCGGAGCGGGGCGGGCCGGCCGCCGAGCAGCCAGGGCCGCAGGCGCCCCGCCCGGGCTGGTATGCGGCCGAGAGTGACGCGGGAGGCGGGGTCACGTGACGCCCGTGGAATGCCAACAATGTAGCGAATGTCCCACTTGGGTCTGCGCGCTGGAACCTCGGCGTGAGCGCCCCGGGAAGATGGAGCAGCCGCCGCCCGCGTCGCCGCCGCCCGGGGCTCCCCCGTCCCCGCGGGGCCAACAGCAGCTCCAGCCACCGGCGCCCGGTCCCCCGGCGCGCGAGGCCCCGGAGCCGCGGGCGAGGACGCCCCGGAGGGTGTAGACCGCGCCCCAGGAGGTGAAGGGGCAGGGGCGGGGGGCGTGCGGCCAGGGGCCGCGGCGGGGCGGCTGGAAGTTTCCGCGGGCCGGCGGGGCCCTGGGGCTCCCCGCGCCCACCCTCGGGCCGCCGCGGGCCGCGGCTCCGGGAGGGGCGCCCGACTCGGCGGGGCGGCCGGGCCGAGGGGCGGGGAGCGGGGCGGCCGAGGAAGTTTGTCCCGAGCGAAGCCCTGCGCCCTGC
>NW_026057576.1:1905556-1926683 GCF_023721935.1 Panthera uncia | reverse complement strand
GGGAGCTGGGCTTTTACCCCCAGGCCGGGCCGGGCGCGGCCGCGCGGCCCGACAGCGCCGGGATCCCGCGTCCACCGCGCCGCCGTCTACAGGGGCCGCGCCGTCGTCCCTGCACAGGCCTCGGCGTCGTGGCCTCGCGGGCCGTGCGCCCGTCCCCCCCCCCCCCCCCAGCGGGCCGCGCCGCCCGCACGGCCCCCGGCGACGCCCGGCCGGCGCGCGCCCCGACCTCTCCGAGTGTGCCTCCGGGTCCTCGCGGGTCGCAGCCCGAGCTTCAGGGGCGCCTTCTCGGCCGCGAGAGCGGCGGCCGTTGCATAACACGCCTTTCCTGCGCCCTAGTTTAGCCGACTTTCTGGAGCTCGTCTTTTCTGATGCAACCTCACGTGCAGTTGGCTCCCCTGCCGGACCCCGGAGGTGCGGATTCTGAGTTAAGGCGAGTTTTGCCAGTCGCTTCTGCGCAAGCCTGCCTTCGAAACCTCTGGAAGAGCATCTCCCTCGGGGTGAAGTCTGGCGCGCGGGGTTGGGCGGGAGTGTCAGCCTGGAGCAAACCTGTAGTTTGTTGATTCCGAGTCCCCAGTGCCCCAGGGGGAGGAGGGGAAGGCCGGTCCCCGAAGGAGGTGCAACTCACCTGACGGCGCGGGGGGGCCCCGGTATTCGAGGGCTGCTGGCCACCTGATCTGAGCCCTTCGAATTAGAAGGTTTTTTTTTTTTTTCTTCTTGCAAGCGTAACGGTGAAAGTACCCTTTATTTGTAGCTTTGTGATGACAAAATGTTAAACAAGAACTTTTACATTTTCGCACTATGTAGGATATAAGTGAGCGTGCTCTCAACATAGTTGTAATCTAGACTTTAAAAAAATCGTTTAATAGTGCTGTTAAGCAGAGACTATGAGTTTGCAGGTAAAAATTCAGGGGCCAAGGAACGCATTTCCCAAAGTATTCGGCAAATACGTTACATTTTTACAGGAATGTTTACCCACATTTTACTAAGAAACTTAAATGTACTGAAATTTGACATGAAAGTCACAAAACGTGTGTTGTCCTTGTACAAGTGTTCGGTTTAAACTTAAAGTTGAGTAGATGAGGGGCCTTCCTTTAACAATGGCTTATTGTTAGGAAATTTGTATAAGTACATCTTGGTCCGTATATTTAGTTGAATCTCGGGGTAAATCCCTCCACGATGGACCACCGATTTTGAGGGCTAAATCAAGAGACTAAGAGGCTTTGTATCTTTTAATTTTTTGTTTAGCGGCTGTTGTAGTAAGGTAGTAACAACAATCTTACAAAATAAGAATGCAGAGACTGTTTAAGAAAGTCTGTTTTAAATTATAATTAACAAGACACTACGTTATTCAGCGTCTCCTAAAATTTGGACTCATTATCCAGGTATATAGAACACTGTTTAATGAATACACCAGCATTCCTTTGAAATTAAAATTGCCGAACATTTAATAAATCTCCAAATGTCAAGCCGTTTAAGATAGTATCTGCAGAAGACATCATGCAAAATTATTAAGGTCAATTACTAGAATCATGAAATTTTAGAATTGGAAAAGATTCTACTAGTCTCTGCATCTAGTTGGAAATAGTTTTGACCTGAGTGTAAATTGAAACTGTACATGTTTCTTTCCTTAGCAAATCACAGGGTTGATGGGAGGGACTTTCCTTTGGTGGGAGGGGAGTGTTTCTACAATAATATGACTTGTTATTTTAAATGCTGTGTTGTAAATAGCCAGCCCTAAAGACTATACTTTCAGGGATCATTTCTATAGTTCGTAAATAGCCAGCCCTAGGCTCCTAGATCCCACTATTCTGGTGGGGGGGGGGGGGGAAGGTGTTGAAGCTGATAAATTCGCCACAAACACTGGGTAGGATTTGGAAAGCTTGGGGGCGGGGTGTTCTGCTTTGTATTGGAAAAACCAGACCAACACAGTTTCGAAAAGCCGTTTTTATATTTTATTTCATGGTGATGATGTAAAACTTCTCAACAGTATTCCTTCCTGACCTCTAAAAAATGGCTTGAAGAAATACAGAAGATAACTCAGCGCATTTAATTTGTCTTGACTGTAAATCTGTTTAAAAAGGAGCAAGATATCCCGATCGGCAGAATGAAGGGGTCGGGCTTGATAATCCCTAAAGTGACTGACTTCCGGCTGAAAAAAGTCTCTGAATCTCCTTCCCTTTTAAAAAATCCTATTGCTCAGTAATTCCTCTGGACAGATCTGGGCCTCTGTGGCACAAGTCCAGGGGTCACCGCTCCTATTGGATGTCGGGTGGATGATGCTCTAGGAAGCAGGCCATTATTACACACGGCGCCTTTGAACGGCTCTTGGTATTTGACCGTAGCCCTGCTTGGACCACCAGTTTCATTAAGTGTTAGCTATTCTCTCAGGATTGTTTCTTTTAAAGCGACTGTTGTTCGATTTATCGTTTCATTTGGAAGTATTATTCAAACGGGTTAATGGTGGAAATAAAGATAATGTTGGCGATACTAAAATTAGGACAGAAATGTGACATTGCTGAATGTTGGCCGGTCACCACATGAAAACAAAACCTGATGTTGCTTACCATCTAGACCATGGCCACCTAATGGTGACAAGCAGTTTTTTAAGCTAATTAAATACTTCTCGCTCATGTGCTAACGTTTGACATTCAGAGGAATTTCTCTGGAGGACAAGTGAAACATCTCGTATTTTGTAGCAGTAGTGTAAGTTTATGGACAGCTAGTTATTGTTCTGTTTTGGCATAGTGTAGATTCTGTAGCCTCTAAGTTAGCAAGGATGGCAAAGATCTGACGGATGTAAGTTGGCTTTTGACTGGAGTGGGCCTTTGTTGGAGTATTGGCCTCCCTGCCTCCAGGCAGTTTTCCTGATCAGGAATGCTAAGGACCAACGGGTTCCATTACTAATTAACCTCATCCTCCCTCAGGAGTCTCACTCCTGTGTTTTCATTAAATGTACCCAGACGGTACCTGCGCCCTCCCCGACACTGTCTGCCTGTTCATCTTTCTCTTGTATGTTTGAGCCTTTTCACAGGAAGTTCCAGGCTCTAAGAATAGCTTCACACTTCCTTCATCGAATCATAGCCCTTTAGCCTTTCCGGTTTTGCTGAAATGATCCTTTCTGTAACAGATTTTTCCCAAACAGGCACATGTACTCGGATTCTTTGCACAGTCACAGTGTTACCTCTGTCCATAGCAGGGGCTCTCAGATGGGATGGGTGTCCCGACTCCCTAGCTGGCGTATGTCTGAAATTTGGAGGGGGAGGAAGTAGGGCCTTCCCAAAGATTGAAAACCCTTGCTCGGGTATGGAGTTGAAGATAAGGAGACCCATCCTGTACAGCTGCTTGCTTGCTGTTAGGAATGCTGCAAATAACGGATAATGAATTTATCTACAACCTGGTCGCTTGAGTAATCTTGAGTACAGACTTCTGTCGTTCCATTTTTTTTTATGCCGTTGCTCATAATGCATACGTACATATCCTACAGATATCGGGTGCAGAACTATAGAGAATGTGATGGTTTGTTTTTCTTCTAGATAGTAAGCTTATTTAGAGGTGAGACCTTGTTCCATCTGGGTGAGACCTCATAATATCCAGCAAAGTTTTTGGCACACCTATGGCACTTCTCAGCCCACTACACCCTTGTGGTGGCACTGTTTTGGGGGGGAGTTTTCTTGGATCCCCAGAGGAATGTAATCATTGATTTCCTCCAAGACCCTCGTTATGAGGGGTATGGCCCCCGTTGTGTGGTTTCCTGGCCTGGACACAATGGAGAGGCCCATCAGCGTGGTGGTTTGTGATTCTGACGTTCAGCATCTGGTTGGAGGCCTGGCCCGGCCGTCTGATGTAGTTTCAGCTTTGCTAGTTAATTATGAGAAGGATATGATTTCAATTATAAGTGGAATTTTAGTCCCAAGAAATACCATTTAAAAAAAAATGTCAATGTTTATCATTAGTGTGGGTCTGGTGGATTCTGTGGTTGGTGCTTGACAGGCGTTAAGCAACCAGTGTGGGTCTACGAAGCACTAAGAGAAATCAGACTAAAAGTTCGTGAACACCTTTAGCACTTTCCAGGATCGGGATTGGATTTGATGGCACCAAATTAATAGATGCTTCAGATAATCGCTCGTAACAGTTTTCTATGAGCCACCTGTACTGAAGTAGTTGTCTCAGCTCCAGGTTTGAAAATGAGGAGTTTTTGTTTTGTGGGTTGTGCCGTAGTTTTAAAATTCTGGAGTCTTATAGTTTCTTTTAAAGCATGTTCAAATCGATTGATGATACCAAACAAATTTCTAAAACCAGATCTACCTTGCCTGGTACCCTCATTTCTTAAAACCCATATCCACGAGGCCCTAGGGTCGTCGTGTTTAGGAAATTCTTGATGAAAGAAGTTATTAAAATGATATGGCGGTGTGTCAGAGGAACTAATTTCCAGCTGCAATCTTAGTTTAGTGAGTATTCCCACGAAAAATTCTTTCCTAAGTTCATAATTTGGCCATGAAATCAATTGTCTTCAAACTAAAACCTAAAATACAAGGTCTCAGGCTGCGAAAATACTTTCGTTCTTTATGAGACTGAAGGAAAGTTTCCTGCTTTCCAGATTGTTCAGGCAGGAACACAGTTTACCCAGAGGTGCTATTTTACATATTGGCCTACGGAGACAGGACAGTGCCTGTGGTGGTCGCAGGGCCAGCTCTTGCTGTGAGACGACGGTGGAAGATGGAAAGAACATGAGAAGAGTGGGTGCTGACCTCCTTCCCTGCCACGCGGAGGGGCTCTCCTGGGTGGTGGGTTTATGGGGGGTCACCGAGTCATTCTTTCCACTTCTCTGTAGTTTGAAAATTTTCATAATAAGCTGTTGAGGGGCAAATAAGAAGAAAAGAAACCAAGACCTCTGACCACATTCTGTTTAAGGGTTCATCCACTTGGTATTTTTCGGCTCAGGAATAAATACGGACGGCAACACAGAAATGCTGGTCTCACCTGTGCTGGTTGGCTTTATAACTGGAATGTTTGTGGGAAACTCGAGTGCCTAAAGCTGCCAAGTGTCTTAGGAGCATGGCTCTGCAGAAGCTGTTCCCTGTCATGTGTTTCAGCGTCCTGGTGGCAGGGGTGACAGTGGGGGGGACGGTGGGGGGGGGTGGCCAGCATCCTGGCAGTGAGGGTGACGGTGGGGGTGACGGTCAGCATCCTGGCAGTGGCGGTGGGGGTGGGGGGGTGGTGTCCTTGCATGGGCGTGTGTGCCATCGGCAGATTAGACTTCACTCCAGGAGGGGACTTTGCCCTCCTGTCAGCGCCCCATCCTGAGGTCCAGTCTCTGCATGTGTAGCTGTGTTTAGAAAGGGAACCATTCTCCAAACGCTAGTTAGCTAAACGTGAATAGTTAGATGATTTTTCCCCATTTTTTATGAAAGTGAATTGTACATAGTACGTGTCATTTTAGCCACTCACAGTGTATAATTCAGCTGCATGAGGTACATTCACGTTGGTCTTGGAATCGCCACCTCCGTCTGCCCTCCAGGCTTTTTCGTCATCCACACAAACATTCTCCGCACTAGACGGTAGTTCCCCATTGCCCTGGGCCCTGGTCATCTCCATTTCTGCTTTGTCTCTCTCAGGTTGCCTGTTCTAGCTGCCTCATTGTAAGCAGAATGATGCAGTATGTGTCCTCCTGTGTCTGGCTTATTTCACTTAGCATGATGTTCTCACGGTCCAGCCATATAGTGGCCTGTGTCACAGCTGCGTTCCTGTTCTTGGCTGACTGACGGACTGTAGTTGTGCGACTTTGATCATAGTTATGTGTGAGCTTCTCTCGGGGATGTTTCGTTGGGGCCGCGTCTTAAGTCCCGGGGCAGAGCTCTGCTGTTTCCTAGGGGCCTCCCGTGTGCACCGCCTTGTGCCAGCCGTGTTCCTGCACTGCCTGTACCCCACCGCAGGTGCTCCTGTCCCCCGGAGCCTCCCGGGGAGGTGACTCCAGGGGAGTCCCACACTATACGCTGTGATGGCACTGTGGGAAGGCTGGGAGTGAACATCAGGGTCTCTGAGATTGGGTGGGCAGGAAGGTCCTTCTGCGGAGGGGAGTTTTAAGCTGAGAATTCTGGGAGGCATAAGTGAATCGGGCTGGGAATGGTATTTGTTACTAGCAGAGACAACGGTCTTGCCAGGTTCCAGACGTAAGGAAGAATTTGTTGCTTTTAAGTTGCCCAGAGTCCTACAGATTGAACCGGATTCTGGCTGGTCGGGAAGCAGTCGGCTTCTCGAAACTCAAGTACTGCTCAGAACTGAACATCTTGGGCCCGGCTGAAGGCACGTGTTTTAAACATGAAGTCAAATGACTTAACTTTTTCTCTCTCTGTGCTTTTTTTTTTTTTTTTTTTTTTTTTTTCTTTAAAAAGGAAGATACTTTAACTTTTGAAGCACGGTTATCGAATATTTAAAGAGGAGGCACACGGAGTGAGCATAAAATACCCGTGTTTCTAGATTCAGTTTGGTGCCTTTTCCACTGAGCCCGTCTGCAGTTTGCCCTGGTGTGGTCTCTTGACTTGATTAAAGCCGTTTTTACTGATTCTGAGTCCTGAACTTACTAGTAACTCTAATAATTGGCCAGGGTGTTGTGCGTTACAGAGGAGAGTGATGTCACAGGCGGCTTTACCTGTGATCTCCGGAGCAGCCCTGTCAAGGAGACAGAGGGAGGCTTGTTGCCCAGCCGGAAACCGAAGCTCCAAGAGGGGAAGTGTTGGCCCAGCTCACGGAGCCAAGTGCCAGAGCTGGGGGCGGGAGTCCGGCTTCTCACCTCCAGCTGCTGTTTCCTTTGCACCGAACGGCAGTCTTCTGAATCAGCCTCCCCCAGACATGTCCTCACTTCCCCATAACTGCCCTCCTCCGTCCCCACCAAGGCTGCTTTCTTGACGGTGCTCCCTGTGCCGACGGTTGTCGTGGCTCAGAGGACGGTACTGCCATCAGCTCTGGTTTCCAGACCAAAAACCTGGCCGCCTCTTCCAAAGCAGTCCGCTAGTGAACGTCACCAACCCTGCAGGTTCTAGTTCTTAGCTGCTGTTGAACCCACCCACTTCTCTCCGTTCTCCGGCTGCTATTCTGTTTCAGATCCCCATAATTCTTTGGGAAGACTTTTACTGTCACATTAGGTAAGTAACCAATGCTCCCCTCTGTCTCCCATCTTAGACTCTGAGCGCCTTCAAGTCAGAGGCTTGTCATTATTTTCTGCTTCCCTAAAACCTAGTGATAGGACCGCCTTGTGTGAGTGTTCACGTTGTGCACGGTTCAAGGGCCTTGCACGTAAAAGGGCACGCCTCACGTCGTGTAAGTGCTCACTTCCGTGAGGGCGTGTGCAGCCTGTGTGCAGACTCTGGGGCACTCGCAGATTACCTGAGCGGCAGCAGGGAGTTACCTGCCCGGATAAAGTCACGTGACGCACACGATACGCACATATTCTGGACAGTACATACGATCACATCTCTCCTCTGTCACCTGCCTTGAAGAACCACCCTCCTTGTGGTTCAGACTTTACCTGCCCCCCTCACTCGGGGTGTGTGATAGATCGTGACATGTGTCCTCAGTATGTTTAAGAGCGAGCCGGGCCACTGTCCACAGAGCTCTGGAAAGCTCCCCAGGGCAGGAGCTGCTCGCGTTGTACGACAATACAGTCGCAAAGAACTTACTTGACAAAGGGGCATCTTTTTATGGCCCCGCAAAAGTACCGCATGAACCACCAAGGCTCTGCCCGCAGCTGCGCAAAGTACTTGATAGGGCGGTGGGAGCAGTGTCGTAGAGCGGGCCGCGGACTCAGCGCCTCAGATCTGGGGCCGGGGCCTTGGGGGCTCAGCAGCCTTAAGGCAGCAGCACAGTTTGCCGCAGCTCCAGACCGGGACCGACCCACACGTCCTGTGGTGGCAGAGTGGATGGCCAGGATGTTCACACAATGGAACACGACACGGCAGTGAAAAAGGGGCCCTCTTGCTGCATACCGGGTATGTGAATAGCCAAACGGTGTTGGCCCAGATAAGCTGGACAAAGAGTACGGAGCGTGGAATGCCGCGGACATGAAGTTCAAACACTGGCCAGGCTGATCCTTGGTGCTGGAAGTCGTGACCGCGGTTCCCCTTGAAGCGTGGGTCTGTGGGAGGCTGGGGGCTTCTGGAGTTGTCGTGACAACACTCCTTGATCTGGATGCTACGCATCAGGGTGTGTTCTCTGTGAACGTTCGTCGATCTTACGAGTTGTTTAGCTTAAGAAGTGATGTCAAACTTTACCCCCGCCCCAAACAAAGCCTTACTTCTTCCCCAGCTTTCAGCAGCTTTCCGTTTTTTTTCTAAGTTTTATCATTTTGGGAGAGAGTGGGGGAGGGGCAGAGAGAGAGAATCTCAAGCAGGCTCTACGGTATCAGCACAGAGCCTGACGTGGGGCTCCGTCCCACAAACCACGAGGTCATGACCTGAAGCCAAGAGCTGGATGCTTCACTGACTGAGCCACCTGGGAGCCCCAGCTTCCCATTTTGAAAGTAAATTCCAGAGGTGGCTCTTAAGCCTCAGGACCAGCCAGGGCCTCCCTCACCTGCGTCTGGCTCCCCTTCCCTCTGCCGGTGTGGCTGGGCAGAGAGGGCGCCTTGGTTTGGCTTTCTCACGGCTCCTTTTTCCTCAGTCTGGACCATCTCTTGCGGCCCTTGCCCTTCTTAGCTGAGTGCAAAACACCTTGTACCTTCTCCTCACTCTGCTGATATCGCCTGAAGGTAAAATGAGGCTTATTACAGACCGCTGCTCCCTAAGACATGCCAGGTGGGAGGGATACGAGCTCTCCATTCACTCACCTAACTGCTCTCTTTCGTGGACAGTCACGAGCTACGTAAATGTCCCACCTGCTGGTGGCTCTGTTGATGTCTTCAAGCCCTGACACCTGGCCAAGGTGTAGCTAGCTCTGAGCCCTCTTCTCCCTCCCTGGGGTTGCTGCCTCTCACCCAGGCTTTCTTCGTCTACCTGGTGTGTGTGGTTGTCCCTTCCAGTTAGATTCCAGACTCAGTTCTTTAAAAGGGCACTTCTGGCCACGTCCCTCCCGAGCTCAACCACAGACAACGGCTCGCCACCATCTGCAAGGAGTGCAGACAACGCGTCCACGGAGGTCCTTCAGATGGAGCCCTGTGCACCTCCAGGGTCTCAAGCCTCCATCACCCTCCAGGAAAAGTCTCCACCCAGACGTGAATGTGAGGGCGGGGCCTGCACACTTCCTGTCCCTCTGCTCCTTTGCAAATGCTGTTCCCTCTGGCTGGAGTTCCATTCCTCCCTACACTCAGGTCCAGTTGTCTCTGCTTCAGAGCTTTTTCTGGCTTTCTCCTTTCTTCACCCATTTCTTAGATGGTTTCTTTTTTTTCTCCTTTGGGCATCTCTTGTCCTTTGAAGCTGTTTATTTGGCTCCCTCACCCTCACCTTGCCGAGGCAGAGTTTTGTTCTTGTTTGTCCCAGCAGTGCCTGAGAGTTCGTAGGCTTTGGATGAATGTTTGCCAGGTGGGCGAGTGGGCGGATGGCACAGAGATGAGTCGGTGGCAGAGGAAGCTTGAGTACATTTCGACTGCGAAGAAACCCTCCCTGATTATGTGTTGTGAGAAGGTAGTATGATTTACGTCTTCTGTATTTTAGTTTTCAAAGAAAGGGTAAGAAGACCCTAGAGATGGGAAACAAAGTGATCTGTGTAAATTCCCACAGGAAAAGAGCTAAGTCTCCTGCCTGTCCTCAGACATATCGAATCACTCGGGACCCTCCATACGTGCTTGGCAGCTCCCTGAGAACCTCTCTATTTTTGCTGGAACGGGAACCCCTGGTTTTAGAAAGTTAGGTATTTCAAAACAGATGCTTGGACCACGAAGTCACTGAAAATGAGTGTGGTTACAGTATGCCCCATTTTACACCAATTAAGCAGAGCTCTGGGTTTCTGGCTCCCTGCCAACACTCTGGTCCAGGCCCCGGGGAAATCTCAGCACTTCCTGGATCTAATTGTTCCCTGTCTGCAGAGTCTTACAACAGTCGTGTCAGGGACTGCTGTGTGAAACGTTGTGTATCAGAACATGAATTCCATGTTGGAAAATGTGTTGAGTCTGGTTCTTACTTCGTAAATAGACTCTTCCCTCAGTTTCATTGAGAAAGTGATAGAACTTTTCAGACCTTCCACCTTCCCACCTGTAAGAAAAGAATAGTAATTTTGATGTCGTTTCTTCAGGTTTACGGCCATGTGTGGTTATGAGGTAGATCTACGTAAGTAAATTCACATAGAACTCTCAGAGCCCAGCACCTAGTAGATACCGGATAAATACTGGCCATCAGTTTTTCTTCGACGTGCAAGTGTCTGGGAAGCAGACTTCCATTTTGCAGTTCTAAAATTCCTCGCTGAAACAAAAAGTTCACATCCCGCCGCTCCTTTCCCTTTAAAGGGTGCTCTTTTTCGAGTCGGTTTTTCTTTGCTGATTAAAATGCAAAATGCTTATCCTTTACAGTTTGCTCCCCGAGTCCTATGGGCTAAAAGTGGAACGAGTGAGGGCAAAACAGGAAGGAAAGGGAGCGGGCCCGCCGGAACTTGGGGTGTGAGCCCAGCGGCCGCGCGGGCCTTCGCTTTTGCCACCGTGGGCACCCGCGCTCGGGTCGCGAGAGCTGACGACATAAGCCGTACTCACACGAGTGGCAGCCGGCGCGGTTCCCCCAAGACCGGCTGTGCCGCCAGGGCTCCGGGGCCAGACGCATGCGCGCTCTTTCTCGAGCTCTTTCTCGGCGCCCCCCACCGCCCTCTTGCCAGGCTTCGTGCTGTGCCTCGCGCGGGGAGTCAGAGGACTCGCTCAAGGTCACCCAGCCCGGCAAGTGGCTTGGGCTAGATCCTGCTTCCGGGGGAGCTGGCCGCCAAGGGCAGCATCTTGTTTTCTGAATGCAACAACAACGGAGTATTCAGTCCATCAGGCCTGGGGTAGGTCTCGTTCACTACCGGAAATGGCTTTGGGGTCTCTGGCTCAGCGCGTGGGGGCCGCTTCTGTGCTCAAGTGATCCACACGGATCACCTTTACTGGTACAGCCGCTTGTCGGTACGGTCGCAGTGCGCTCTGAGAACGGAATCACCCTCGTGATTTTACCAGTCCCCGTCCGCGTAAGGATCAGTGTCTCCAAGAAACGTATTTTTATTTTGGCATTTAGGTCAAAATGCTGATAAAAAGGTGACCGTTTTATTAAAAAAAACCCAGGGAGTTGTTACCTTCAAAGTCTCATAACACATGGTGTTAGAACTTCTTTCACTTGCGATATAGGACACTTTTAATGTGACAAGTTTGTGGCGTCTTTCAGGAAGTCTGGGAGGGCTTTACACGGCAAACTTTGCAAAGACATGGAAGGACCACAGGTTCAGGTCGGGGGAAGGGTTAGTAAAGCCACAGAGATGAGAGACAAAGGTGTGTGCTACCAACTGAGTGGTTATTAGGAACAAGCCAGAAATCCAAGACCTCACGTGGCAGGTTTAACCCTAAATACTCAAGCTGCAGGTTTCAAAGTGAAATTCTGTTATAATGAAGTATTTCGAGTGAACGATCCGTTAATACTACTTACTGTTCTTACTCTGAGGTGAATATTTGTAAGTAATATGAGCTTGTGGAGATTTACTTTATTACAGATTACGTGTTACAGGAAACATCTTGGGACAGCCCTAGAGGTCATGGGCGCCGACTAGAGCCGAACACTATTTTTATCATTTCTGAGAGGTGATGTGTTCTTTCTTAATCCTTTCAAGTGGAATATTTGCAAGATCATTGCCCGTTTCTGAAAAGTATTGTCAACAGTATGTGAAGACCATCAATGAGTATGTTCTTTCCATTTTCTTTTTCAGATAGTGATGATCTTCGGAATGAAGTCTCTGGAAAATTTTAGGTTCTCCATAGGAACTACAAATATTGAAGGAAAGAAAATTTTCAAAAGGAAATTGTTTTGAAAGTATGTTTACAACTAACTGATACTGTTGACAGTTTTTTTTTCTTTTTTCTTCTCCTTCTTTTTTTTTTTTTTTTTTATAACAAAACACTTTAAGAAGATTGTATTTATGGTAAAAGGAAACTGGACTAACAATGAGGCCAAAGACTTTTCCTGCCACGACTTATTCTGGAAACAGCCGCCAGCGACTGCAGGAGATCCGAGAGGGCTTAAAGCAGCCGTCCAAGTCTTCCGCTCAGGGCCTGCCGGTGGGACCAAACAGTGACGCTCCCCTGGCCGCCAAAGTCCTGGGGGGCAAGGATGCTGCCCGGCAGCAGCAGACGAGAGCCACCCCGAAGTTCGGACCTTACCAGAAAGCCCTGAGAGAAATCAGATACTCCCTGTTGCCTTTTGCTAATGAATCGGGCACTTCCGCAGCTGCAGAAGTAAACCGGCAGATGCTGCAGGAATTGGTGAACGCGGGATGCGACCAGGTGGGTGCACCCGAGGCTCCCGTGGGGGCAGTCACAGTAAGCCAGCCGTCAGAGCACAGTGGAGGCAGCCGAAGGTCCTGCGGTTGCCCCTCCAAGGCCCCGACTTAGCTACTAAGAAAAGTGTCTCCGGGTCAAAATCCAAGGCCCTTCCGGGGTGCCATTGTATTGTTTTCCACCTTCTCTCCAGAAGGGTCTCTTGGCTGCTTTTGCTTTGCAGGCAGGATCCAGACACTTGTGAACTCTACTGCAGTGGTACCACGTGCATTCTCGGTTCTGTCCGTGTAAAGTGGTGAAGGGCTTTCACACTTGCCCTTTCTTTGGGGTTTATTTGGGCTTATTCTGAACGGTCATGGGGAAGACGCTGGCTTCCCTTGGTTTTGGTCTGTGCATTTTTTTACTTAGTGAAGGGGAAGGTTGATTAACATGAATTGGCTCTTCTTAGACTCTGTTTTCTCCTGGTGTGTATACTAGTAGAGGAGATGTGGCTACGTTAGGGAAGTGAGCAGGCTTGAGAGGTCATCAGACTGGTGGCAACACGTGTGGTCTGACTGTTCGGTTGCTTAAGAATAAGAGACACCTTAATAAGGAAGGAGGTGGTACCAATAACATATAAGCACACAACCGACAGCTATGCATTTATGATCCTGTCGTGATTGGCATAGCTACGTAAAACCCAGGTTGAGGGGCAGGACCATGTAAAATGGAACTAGTGTCCGGCCAGGTAAAAATGTCTTTAGTAAAATGGAACTGGTAAAAATGTAATTGCCTTCTAAAGGGACGTCTGAAGGCTAATGCTTTGTTACCGTCTGTCGTCTTAAGAGTCACAGTTGCATGAAAATGGAAATAAGCTAGGCATTTTTGCTGCCTTGGAAAATTAGTAAGATTTCATGCTCAAAGCATATCAAGATGGCTTGAGCACTTTTAGTTTCTTAGAAATAACCTAATTACCTACTCCTGGCCTCACAGTCACAGGAAAAGGCTAACAATGCCCTCTTATTTCCAAAAGCAATCGCAGCCTTCTGGTTGCAGGTGATTACCATAGAACTGAGCTAGAGAATTTACATTTTTCAGATGATATGTTTGTGAAACTAATCGTGCTATTTTGCAGGGCACTTCCTTGACACTTTGGGATATACTGGGATTAACTTGTGTAAAGCAAGCATTGTTGAGTTGAAAGTTGCTTTTATAAAGCACAGGATCATGAATAATGTGGTGCCGAGTGTTTTAGCAGTGGAAGCTGACAGCAGAGGCATGACCTTTCTCATTGTGAAAATATGAAGTTAAACACGCTGCCAAGTGTTATCCCCTGACAAACAGAACTTGATGGTTTTGAAAGTAGGAAGGAGCAGTCCTGGGGAAATACCAGTAAGATCGCAGAGACTTCTGAAACCCAACAGGAAAGCCTAAAATCTTCTATAAATCGCTTGCAAACAAAAGAGGTAATCAGAGCAGGGTGTTCTTTGCAGTTGTGTTTCAGCTGTGGTAAAAAGAAACAAGTGAAGCAAATAATCCAAAATACAGGTGGGATCTCATTATGGCAGAATCCATTAGTGATAATTACAGTGCAAGAAATAATGGAGCCGGTGCTGTATCCAAGACAGTAAAATACAAATATAGTAAAATTAAGGATGGTGACACCAGTGAAGTTCCCATCAACATTTAATTTATGTTAATTGCTGGCAGAAAGGACTCCATTTGCCGTATTTAATGCTCCTGAAATAATTCAGTCACTTTAGTGTGTAGTGTTACTTTGTAAAGTCAAACAGTTCTGCCTTCACCCTCACAGTCCACTTTGGACCATTTTTGGTCTGTATACAGGATGCATTTTGCTTTTAGAGAATTCCGGTCAGAAAGTCCAAGTAGCATGTGTGGAAGGGATCAACAGTAGCTCTAGAGTTCGGTCTCCCACAGCTCAGATGATCAGATCCGGTGTAATAGGCACAGAGACTTCTAGTGTTGCAGCTGTCCTTTTTCCTTTGTCTCCTACTATATTGCCTTTTAATGTAGGTTCGGTTATGTTCTCTTGTATTTTGAGTTTAAGTGTCATTTTTAGTCCTAATATTAATCAGAATGGCAGTAAACTCCAGGTTTTCCCGAGGTCTTACACACTTTTATATGCACCATTTTATCCATCGTATATGCATGCGCACACATTTTTCCCCATTTTACTTGACCTGAGACTAACTGGAAATATTTGCCCGAATGTTTATAAGGGAGTGTTTTCTTTTAGGCTTTTCGTAATAAAACAAAATTTACATAAGAGAAGTACATGATTCCTAAGTGTACAGCTGGGTGAATTTCACCCGGTGAATTACACCCATGTAACTAGCATGTACTGGGTATATATTTTAAAAAATTATTTTTTTAATTTAAGTTATCTCTGCACCCAATGTGGGGCTCAAACTCACGATCCCAAGAGCAAGAGTCGCATGCCAGCCAGGCGCTCCTGGGTATGTTTTTAATTGAAATGTCTTTAAATAGAAATTTCTAGAAAAAGACTAAGTATTTTCTGTGTAATGATATAGTGTATATGTCAAATGATAGTGTCTAAAATATTTCACACATACATGACTAAAGGCTTATGAAAATTTCTATACAAAAAAAAGGCCAATAGATTAATATTCCTTATGCAAGGAGCTGTTCTTTTTTTCTTTTTCTTTTTTTTTTTTTTAGAGAGAGAACACGAGCAGGGGAGGGGGGAGCAAGAGAGAATCTCAAGCAGGCTTCACGCTCAGCACAAAATCCGACGAGGAACTTGATCTCAGGACCCTGGGATTATGACCTGAGCTGAAATTAAGAGTGGATGCTCAATTGACTAAGCCACCCTGGCGCCCCTGTTCTTTAACTATAGATTTAAGGGGTGCCAGGGTGGCTCAGTTCGTTAAGTGTCGGCCTCTTGATTCTAGCTCAGGTGATGATCCCAGGGTCTTGGGACTGAGCCTCTCTCCCTCTCCCTCTCCCTCTGCCCCTCCCCTGCTTGCACACAAATGCTCTCTTTCTCTCTCTCTCGAAACAAATCAATTTAGATTTAAGGAATTGTAAAGATAAGTTTTTTGGTTATGAGTGTCATGTTTTGTATCATTGGATACTTTTAATATTGGCATTGGTAATTAAATTTAGCATTTACTTTACCTTATAAAATTTAGTTTCAGTTTTTCTTGTACTCTTAATGGTTTCAAGTGATGATATGTATTTTTTTAATATGAAATTTATTGTCAAATTGGTTTCCATACAACACCCAGTGCTCATCCCAACAGGTGCCCTCCTCAATGCCCGTCACCCACTTTCCCCTCTCCCCCACCGTCCATCAACCCTCAGTTTGCTCTTAGTTTTTAAGAGTCTCTTATGTTTTGGCTCCCTCCCTCTGTAACCTTTTTTTCTTCCTCCTTCCCCTCCCCCATGGTCTTCTGTTAAGTTTCTCAGGATCCACATAAGAGTGAAAACATATGGTATCTGTCTTTCTCTGTATGAGTTATTTCACTTAGCATCACACTCTCCAGTTCCATCCACGTTGCTACAAAAGGCCATATTTCATTCTTTCTCATTGCTGCGTAGTATTCCCTTGCATATATAAACCACAATTTCTTTATCTATTCATCAGTTGATGGACATTGAGGCTCTTTCCATGATTTGGCTATTGTTGAGAGTGCTGCTATAAACATTGGGGTATTGGTGCACCTATGCATCAGCACTCCTGTGTCCCTTGGGTAAATTCCTAGCAGTGTTATTGCTGGGTTGTAGAGTAGATCTATTTTTAATTTTTTGAGGAACCTCCACACTGTTTTCCAGAGCGGCTGCACCAGTTTGCATTCCCACCAGCAGTGCAAGAGGGTTCCCGTTTCTCCACATCCTCTCTAGCATCTATAGTCTCCTGATTTGTTCATTTTGGCCACTCTGACTGGCGTGAGGTGGTATCTGAGTGTGGTTTTGATTTGTATTTCCCTGATGAGGAGCGACATTGTGCATCTTCTCATGTGCCTGTTGGCCATCTGGATGGCTTCTTTAGAGAAGTGTCTATTCATGTTTTCTGCCCCTTTCTTCACTGGATTATTTGTTTTTCGGGTGTGGAGTTCGGTGAGCTCTTTATAGATTTTGGATACTAGCCCTTTGTCTGATATGTCATTTGCAAATATCTTTTCCCATCCCATTGGTTGCCTTTTAGTTTTGTTGATTGTTTCCTTTGCGGTGCAGAATGAGGTCCCAGTAGTTCATTTTTGTCAAGTGATGATATTACCAGGTTTTTCCCTCTTTCTCTCCCTGACAGATTTTAATTAATTATTTATTTTTTAATGTTTATTTATTTTGAGAGGGGGGAGGGACCGAGAAAGAGGGAAAGAGAGGGTCCCAAGCAGGCTCTGTGCTGTCAGCACAGAGGCTGACACAGGGCTTGTTCCCACGACCGTGGGATCGCGACCTGAGCCAAAATCAAGAGTCGGACACTTAACTGTGTGAGCCATCCAGGTGTCCCTCCTGACAAATTTTTAAAAACCACTGATTTGATTTTGCAGTGGTGTGAATACGCGTGACACGTCTGCTTCTCAGAAGCATGTGATTTGTGTGTTCTTACTGAATTGCGGCGGGTAGGCAGGTGGAAGCGTCTGACGGGGCAGGCTCGCCACACTCCAGGCTTCTCGGGGCGCACGGATGGACGGATGGCATGGGGGCCTCGCGGTGGCAAGGTTCCTGTTCAGTAGTAGCCTGCGCTCCGTGGAACAGCGAAGCATGGTATCACCTTGTGTCGTCCAGAGGAAGACTTCGATGAGAATTTTCTCTCAGAAGCGAGTACCAGGAGACATTTTTTGCTTCTCTGCAGCATTTAGCACGTGCACTTTCTCTGGGGACCGCCCCATATCCTGACCTTCAGGCACCTACCTCCCTTGTTGATCCCCTGTGAGGGTTGCCAAGTCTGGCAGCTTCCAAGACTCTTTTAGGGCCCTGGCTTTTTATCGCTATATTCTTCTAGGCCTGAATTTCTGTGTTAGCATCAATTTCCTAATCCTGACTTAATCCAGTTTTTCCTCACTTTATTGCGAATGTTTAAGTGACTTAAATCTTTATTGGAATGAAGGTACGAAGAAATGTAAACAAACACATTGATTGATTACACCAAATTTGGCCTAAGAAAAAAGCCCACGGTCAGGCTGTATATTCAGAGGCAGGTTTCCTGAGAATAATGATCACAGCGCCAAATAAATCTGAGGTGATCTGGTTAATAGGAAAGGGGGCGGGGGAGTGAATTTCTTTGCATTCTCAAGCCAAAAAGTGTAGAAAAGTCCGGTTTCTCAACCCATTCCACAAGTTCTTCCGGGACCCTGGTCCTTTTGCCACAAGAGTGGCGCTGCACAGGGGCGAGGCCTGGGGCGCCTGGGGGCCTCAGGGACGAAGGGCAGACACTGGTGTGGACCCCTACCTCCTGGCCAAGTACTGCTCCAAGCACTTGCACAGCTAACCTCGCTGAAACTACGCAGCAAACATTGGAGATGCATTCCCGTGGACCCCAGTACTGCCCAGGAAACTGTGGTACGTGATTGGAGGTCTCTCCTCTGCCCCCCTCCCCTCCGCCCCCAGCTCCTACTGACCTTGTATCTTCGGTAAGGGTTGTTAGACGTGCTTATGACACACACTGGAGAGGACAGACTTCAGTGTTCCCTTAGTGTGGTCATGCAGAGCTCTGGCTTTAACTTGCAGTGTGCATGTTGCTGGCCATTTTCTGTGTTGGCTGCTGTGCGCCCGGTCCTGGTGGGCGTTTCTGCTCCGTGACTTGGCCCTCTCCTTTCCCTTGTGTCCTCTTGCTCTCTGGGGCTGGCGGCACTTGCTCAGCCCTTCCTGTCCCCAGGACCCCTCGCCCACCGGCCACAGGCCCCATCCGATCCTCTCCAGGGACGCCCCGCCCACTGTACGCACCGGCCCCAGATCCCTGGCCTGGCCGCCGCCGCCCGCACCTTCTGCTTCGCGTGTTCCGGGGGCCTTTCCAGCTTTTCTGTTGGCTGCTGACACCGGCTTCCACCTTCCCCTGCCTGGATCCGGGCACCTGGCGGTACGGTTCAGCTCAGAGCCCTCCTGCAGCGGCTTGAGTCTTCCTCCTGGGCTCCAGCTGGTCCTACTCAGACCTCCATAGTTACGCGGGGGCTCGATGCCTAGCGTTGTGCGGCCAGGTGGTCACGCTGTCGTTGCACTTGGCCTCTGGGGGCCGCGTCCGCCGGGCGTCCCGGTGCCCGGGGCCGTGCACGCGGGGCGAGTTTGCGCACGCGCCGTGGGTGCAGCCGGGCCGCTTTGCCGAGGCGGTTCCCCCTGGGCCGGCCGCGCAGAGCCCTCGCCGACTCGGGACTCGTCGGGGCTGGAAGAGGACAAACACCACCCGGCCTCGTAGCGTGTTTCGCTCGGACGGGAGGCGTCCTCTGGAAAGCGCCACACGTTGACCTAGAGAAGTGTTAACCCCGGAGTTCTGTTCTTTATCCTGGTGACAAGCCCTGCCTCGAGATCATTTCTCTGTAATACAGGGGTTTTGCTAATGAAAAAAGAAGGAGTTTAGATAACATGCACATTTCCTCCTTGTCCCTTCCTCTGGGAAGGGAACCACTTTTCAGGGTTACCAGCACCCACCCGGTACTGCCCAGAAATGTCAATAAGAGGAGAAGGAAAAAAGAAACACTTAAGTTTAGGAATGCCAGTAATGTGACAGGAAATTGTATTACAATGGCTTTTGGGTGTAGCAGTTCCTTGCTTTCCCCCTCTTTTTTTTTTTTTTTTTGCCTTTGCCTCTCAAATTAAACGTGGCCTTGCGAAAGATAAACTGTATATTTTATTAAAGTCGGCTATTTAAAATTCATTTGACAAGACACAAGCACATCATACCCTTGTTTTATACCCTCCCCCCCAACACACCACACAGGCCTCCCCCTAGTTTTGAAAGTAGTATGTGTTCGTTGTGGAAGCTTGAAAAATACAGAAGAGTGTAAGAAGAAAAGAAAAATTGCTTGTAGTTCTGACAGGTCAGATGTGATCACTCTGAACATTTTGGTATAAAAGTGACCAAGTTTTTTTCCGACTAAAGGAATTTAAGGAAAGGAGGGACGTGCCAGGTGGGAAAAACAGTATTTGCAGGATGATCCCACTTCTTCCTTTACAAAAAGCATGCGTGTATAATATGTCTCTTCTCACCCTCCTTACCCATCGTCGCGGCCAGTCAGTTCCCTGCCAGACTGTGCCCTGCGTGTGCACGCACCCCCGCCCCGTCCCCCCACCTGCCAAGCCTCCGCCTTTGCCTGATGGTACTGCGGTACCTCCCGGCCCCTCCTCATCTGTTCCCTGCACAGAACCCTCCCCGTAGTCATTCTGAAAAGGAAAAGATCCTGTCATTTCCTTCTTGAAACCTTTCCACTGCACTTGGGATGAATTCCTGACCCGCAGGCAGGGCCCATGTCACAGCCTCCGGTCACACCCCGTGTCCTGCAGTTGGTGCTGTGGCCCCGGGGCTTCACTGCCTTCCCTCCCACTTCCCAGCACTGGCCCTGTCTGGCCTGAGAACTGCCTACTCCTTTTGAAGCCTTGTCTTGCTGTCACAGATTCAGAAAAGTAATTTCTGACCCCCCTAGTCTAAACCAGATCCCTCTGTTTTATTCTCTGTCATTCCAGCAATTTCCCTTCATAGCGTTTATCACAATTTGTTCCTGAGTGTTTCGTTGTGTATGTTGTGTAATATCCATTTGTCTCTTCAGAGTTAAGCCCCGTTAGGCAGTGGTTTTGTTCTGGTCTTCATTCTCCTGGACCTAAGACTGCAAACTCTCAAAAACATCTGCTGTTTAAACGGAGGGAGGGATGATTTGTTATAAACGTTTCCATTTTCAACACCTGTATTGTATTCCACTGTCCAAATGGAAGTTTTATAGCTCATTGTAAATAAATGGTGTGCACGGGTAAACCGAAGCACGTTAACATTTTGGAAGCTGACCCGAGCAAAGATGACTCCGGTTGGCGGCCGCAACTCCGAAGTGGCTACGAGTGCTCCACCGACAGGTGCTCAGGGAGAGACTTTCGTGGGGGAAGAGGCTTTCGTGGGGGAAGACGCAGAAGCAAAGCAAGAGGAGTATTTGCGTGGCACACTTCAGCGGTTACCTTGTTCGGGAAAGCCCGGCCGGCTCTGGATGGTCAGTTGTCCTTAGGTTCCGATTCCCTCTCCTGGCGGCATCACGGGCACGGGTTTGCTTTGCTCCCATCGATGGAGGCACAGGAGCGCCTCGGTGTGATGGCTCCTCGTTCAGTTAAGGCTGTGATGAACGGCC
Source organism: Panthera uncia (assembly GCF_023721935.1). Classification (NCBI taxonomy): domain Eukaryota; kingdom Metazoa; phylum Chordata; class Mammalia; order Carnivora; family Felidae; genus Panthera; species Panthera uncia. The sequence goes on along the minus strand of NW_026057576.1, from coordinate 1,905,965 downwards.
TTTTGCATAAACCTCCATAGATATCCCTGACTGACTCAGAAAACATTTTAGAAACGGAAGGATTAGGACAAACGAGTACTCGGACAACTGGCAAATTCCGACGGTTTCTATTTTGCCAAGTTTCTTTTAAACATTTTTTAAACTGTCCTTCTGTTTCCAACCCTGCCAACAATGAGTTCTGCGACTCCTACAAAACGACACCTCTGTTTGTCAGGTTGGTGGTTTGTTCTGCATTCTTAACAGTGGCAGTAGGCGTGTGGTAATAGACAGTGGTGACAGTTTTGCAGACGTGAGTAGCGGAAAACTGCCATATTTTGAGGGGAGGCCCTTATTTAAGGGTCTGAGATTGGATCTATCGCCCTCTTTTTTTTTCTTTTCTTTTCTTTTTTTTTTTTTTTTTTTGCCATTT